>NC_049988.1:9308171-9309899 GCF_000003815.2 Branchiostoma floridae | reverse complement strand
CATAACAGCCCGGAACGGATGACAGAAAGCCCGTACGGCGGGAAAATCAAAACAACCGGAAACACATGACGGAAGTCAAGAGGGCAAGGGTCATTTTCTCCCAAAATATTACACAAGAAAAGAAAAAAAAGACTAAGAAGTAGTGAAAAAAATACAAAATCTGAAAAAATCCCATGGATGCGATAAAAACGTGGCTGAAAATGCGCAAATTCGCGTAAACAGTACGATCTGCTTCCGCGCCGGTATGCTAATTAGTAATCTGATCTCCTAACGCTTTTTGCCTACCAGTCAGCGCTCGTGCGCCGAATACCCCGGATGTAAACAATAACAGCGATTGCTCGTATTGTTCTTACCCTGGGCAAGAAATCCCCAGGTTTACCTATTACTTGAAGAGTTATGAGGCTTTGCAGAATCATAACAACCTGATCGTTCTTTGTCATCTATCTCCTCAACCATCAGTACCAATACACGCACAATCACTGACATCCTCTACACTTCAGCCAATACTATTACCTTGTGACACTACATTGGTAATAAAGTCTCAAAGGTCGAAGGTCATAGGTCACTTCTGTAGCTACGTGAGGGAAAACACGGTGGCGCTGCACTGGTGGGTTTTGTAACACTTTGAATCTTGTATAATCGCTTGTATAACACACTTTACTGTCATGTATAATGGTTAAGTGTGCCATTGAATGCTCAAAACAAACTGTTATCTGCCTATTCATTTAGCTGTAACGTTTTTGTTCGTTTTCATTGCAGTTACGGAAGCAAAATTTTGCTCCTTTCTTTCTGCTAACCCCCCTCCCAACCGGCTCTCATCCAAACAGTTTGATCTTTGAGCTATTTTCCTGACACTCTGCTGTCACAACTTGATGTTTTCTAGACACGCTCTTCGCTTCTTACTCACTGGAATTCCTCGAACCCCCTCTTTCTTCTACTTGTCAACAGCCAAGATGGCGAGCACCGTGGACACCAACGGGATCAACGTGGCAGCAATGCGCAAGGCGTACAAGGTTTGTTTTAGGTTACAGCAAGGAGCTTTTATATCTGATATAAAAGCTCCTTGGTTACAGTTACATGCCTTTAGTGGATTGTACAGTGTATAAGCAAAGGAGCAAACTCGAGTGACCTCAATACAACTGTAATAACCCCTTTCACAGAGATCAGAATATGTGCAGCACGGGCACACTTATCTCATAGGTCCTGTGAGATGTTGGTGGGGCCACATGGTCTTTTGGTGACGTGTGCAGCGCGTGCCGAGTTCGTGCCCTCAGTCGTCGTTTGTCGCAAAATCGCACTTCGGGTACCTTCCACATCTGTCGGAACTCGCCGTCGGAACTTTCCGCTTTCACTCGGGTTCTTTGGATCACACACGGAACACCGACCCGGGTGCTTCAGCACGGGCGATCCGACAACAATACCTTGGCCTACTGCCTAAGGGCTGACCGCACTCTCGGACCTCTCTCTCATTTAACCAAAGCAGTGTCAACGTGCGGTTTATGTATTATGTACATATTATGTAGAATCCCTGTCGCCGCACATGCGTCCTGATCTCTGAAGGAGCTTATTGCCCCATGTGTGGCCATAGGACTGTAAATGTAGGTTTTGAAACAATCACAAGTTGGGGAAGACCCATAGTCTTTTCGATAAGCATGGTTGGTTTTTAAACGTGCTTGAGGTGTAGTCTCTCATCAAACACAGGACCATCTAACATCCTATCTGAGGGAC
>NC_049988.1:9282321-9308071 GCF_000003815.2 Branchiostoma floridae | reverse complement strand
TAAGGTAGCTCATTGGTACCATTTTGGGGGGTTATGGGGTTTAATAGGTAGTAGAGAGAGGGTTAACCAACATTTCTCTTGCAGGGAAATGAGGAGGTTTACACAGAGGACCAGCTGGTGTCCCGTGACCCCATTGTGCAGTTTGCAGCCTGGTTTGAAGAAGCTGCCAAACACCCAGGTGTCGGAGAGGCCAACGCTATGTGCCTGGCTACTTGCACACCGTTAGTATTGCCACATGTATTATACAAGTAAATAGAATCTATCTGAAAATGACATAAATATTGAACTTACCACATGGCATTATACACCTGTTGTGTTTGTACACCTGTAGTTGGAAATTTTCAGTTTTGATCATTGCCCTACTCTTCCTGACAAAACCTGTCCTTACAAAATAATCATGAAACTGGTAACTGAAAGAAATACAGTACTGCACACTACACAGGGTCCTTTCTTATACTAGCAGTGCAAGATTGACTGCCAACACTATAGAAGAAATGTACTATGTATCCAGAGGGCAGATAAAGTTAGACCAGTGACAGTTGATCATATACATGCTGGCACTGCCAAACGCCACTGTTTTTTCTGTCTGTGTCACTCGGTTACGGAGTGGCTAGTAAATGGTTTCCGACTGTCTATATCAGTATATGTAAAGGCAACAGGGTTTCAATTACTGAAGCAGTATGTCACTATCATGCTAAAGACACTCATTTTTCTACTTACCAAGAAATTATATCGCTGCAAACTTAAAAGAGCATTTACAATAGCTGATGGTTGCACAGACTCCATGCCTAAAAACTGCACTGCCCAAAAGTAGTGTGCACAGAGTTCAACCTTAATAATGAATCATAAATCGACTGATAAGATGTGTCTAAAGGAGATGTTATTGTTATCTCAGGGAAGGCCGCCCTTCAGCACGTATGCTTCTCCTGAAGGGCTACAATAATGAAGGCTTCCGTTTCTTCACCAACTTTGAGAGCAGGAAGGGGAGGGAATTGGTATGTACTGTTTTTATAGATGTGTTTTTTTTTAAATGTTGTGGATGTAAATTCGCTTGTTGGCACAGAGAAAAATTTCACCCTGTCCAAAATGTATTTTTAAAGTGGGACTGAAGAAAATGTAGAGCTGGTTTTGCCCAGGTAAAACTATAAATGATAATACCATATTTTAAACATGCAGACTCTTGAGAAATATTATACATTGTATTGTGCAAACAGCATTAATCTAAAGTTGATGTTATAATTATAATTAATGATATGGTGTTTTTTCAACTTTAGGCTGCAAACCCCTTTGCTTCTCTGTGCTTCTACTGGGAGCCACTCAACAGATCGGTAAGTCAGATTTTTAGATTTTATCTCAGAATGTTTTATACTGAGTGATTGAGGGAGAGAATAAGTGAACTCATGACAATGTGCGTAAAAATTGTTTGATGATCAAGAGAACGCCAGGCATATTACTGGTACTTCAGACGTTGCCAAAATTGGTGCTGTTTGACAGGGTTTGATGAGCACCTTGTTTTGTTGTATCCCAGGTGAGAATAGAGGGTCCAGTAGAGAGGCTGACGGACCAACAGTCGTCAGAGTACTTCCACTCTCGTCCCCGGGGCAGTCAGATAGGGGCGGCAGTCAGTCACCAGAGTACAGTCATAGAAGGCAGACATGTAGGTGTTAGTCTAAGAACTTGTCTTCCTCAAGAAGTATCTATTGAAGTTGTGATGTGTCTAGATTATGGACTTAACCAATACATTTTAAAGTTTGTAACCTTCACAATGTTCAAGCAATGTCTCTTCAAGCAGCAGCTACTATATACATTATGTTTAACTTGCTGATTTACTTTGCAAGAACTATTCCATGAGAAATGTAGGTTAAGCAATTTTTCTATTTCAAGATATGCATTGTTGCATTTTCATATGTACAGGTTAACACTGGTACATGTATGAAGGTCCTTGTTCAGATATTCGTATATGACTAATTTCACAATCAGAGTTTTTTACTTAGAAGAGGGCAGATGTAAATTAAGATAATGTTCTTGTGAAGAATCTGTGTTGTTTCATTGTTCATTTGTCCTGTCAGGTTCTAGACCAACGTGAGAAGGAGCTCAAAGAACAGTATGCTGATGAGAAAGTAGAAATCCCCAAACCTGACTACTGGTGAGCTCAAACATAATCTCTCTTTCTTTACATTTATACTCACTTGATAATCTGTTCATGATCTAATATGCAAGAAACAGCCAAAGTTTCAATGTTACATAAATAACACCCTGAATACAAGAACTTGTAGAGTAATCTAGTCATACTGTGTGTTGTGCTACTTGTTGTGAAATGGTGTATGGTATGTATTGTATTATTCAACAGGATTGAAGAATGCTAGCCTTACACATTTTATACTACAATGAAGTATACAAATCTATGGCTCTTGATGTCAGTGTCACCAATTTTATTTCTTGGTTCCCATATTGATCAGCTTCATTTCTAAAATTGTGCAAACCAAGAAATTATATGTTGTGGCCATGAGCGTAAAAATGACCATGATTATTTAAATGTTGCTGCCAGTTAGTGGTGCATATCTTA
The DNA here is from genome assembly GCF_000003815.2 of Branchiostoma floridae. Classification (NCBI taxonomy): domain Eukaryota; kingdom Metazoa; phylum Chordata; class Leptocardii; order Amphioxiformes; family Branchiostomatidae; genus Branchiostoma; species Branchiostoma floridae. The sequence continues at coordinate 9,305,505 of NC_049988.1, read as the reverse complement.
ACTCATATTCAGGTTCAGGTCCGGATTTAGGTCCAGCAGTTCCGGTTTAAGTCCGAACCTGAACCCATCATTGCATATCAAGTGCAAGTTAGAAAAAAATTTTTTGAGGGGGAGGGTGCATTTAAAATTGCATGTTAGCATGAATTGAAATGCAATGTGAAAGATACATGCAAATCATATACAGGCATTGTAAACACAAAATGTTTTTTGTCTTTTTCCAGTGCAAATTTCACTGTCTATGGAAGGTTTTAGATGGTTTTGAACCAAAAAAATGTAATATAAGTGACAGATAGCTTTTTACAAGTCCGGACTTGGCTCCAGACATTTAGGTCTGTTTTGGACTTGGACCTAAACATTTTAAGGTCCAATTCCAAGTCCGGGCTTTAGGTATGCACCACTACTGCCAGTAGTAACTCAGTCTTTGCGATTGCTTTTTCAGGGGAGGATTCCATGTCATCCCAGAGGTCATTGAATTCTGGCAAGGTCAGACGACGCGGCTCCACGACCGAATCGTGTTTCGGCGCCCACACGCAGGAGAGACACCAGACGAGAAATCCACCCACACAGGAGAAAATGGATGGGTCTATGAACGACTGTCTCCATAGCGACTGTTACCATGACAAAACTACAAACATTACACCGGGTAGATAATGTACGATACTTCCTTTTTTTTTTGTACCCAATAAAAATATATTTGTCTCCATTAGTGGTTCAATTTTCTGATACTAGTAACTTTACATTAGAGAAATATATTTCTGTAGTCATTTTACCCAACACAAAGTAGGCCCTACTACTATATGATGAAAGACAAAATGCATTGATTGCTGAATTTTATTGGTCTATTGTTGCAATAACGTTTTTGGTGAGTCATGCACAGCCCTGAATTGGAAATGCATGTTTCGTGAATTGTCACAATAGTTGCAAGATCACAACTGTTGCAGCTAGAAAATAATATTACCACAAACTTCACTGACCGATTTCTCGTCTGTTGTTCCCGATCAGGTAGGGTTATAGTTTATACGCATGAACTATGTGTATCTGTATGTCAATTGGACAATGTTTCAAATATCAAAAATTTTCTAAAGATCCATTTGTAGATAGTGGTGACTTTTTTGCAAAGAGAAGCAGAATTGAATGTTCTATGTAACAAATAGCATCAATCTCAAAACATTTCAACATTGCTATCTAGAACTTCCCTTGGAAGATGGAATGGTAACATACTAGTGATCTCAATTGCTTTCTGTATGAAAATGTATCAGTCAACTTAAAAGTACAATATTGTCATCTTTGCTAGGCTGTATTGAAGTTTTGTCTATGGCAGACATAAGACTTTAACAGATGAAGTGTATGAAGTATATTCATAATCATAATACATCATAAAAACAACTTGTCTTAGCCTGGGTACCATACCTGTTAGTTTAGGCTTGCTCCTATATCACTAGTGTTTGACAACATACTAATATGAGAGTGAGTTTAAACCAACAAGGATGGTACTCAGGCTAAGCTGTGGTATGAACTTTTATCGTTTCTTGTAACGGATGATGGCTTGTGATGGGGTATGGATCATGGTTTCAAAGTTGATGGAAGGGAAGTGTCCGTCGATCAGTTCAAACTCGAACTCTCTCAGCAGCACTGCCCAAATGGTCTTGATCTGGACGTACGCAAAGTTCTCACCAATGCAGCGGTGGCGGCCTGGGTAAACAGTAAATAACAATTCAAATATAACCATACTACAAGGAGAATCAGTTATATTCTATGACTGAGATAGCAGAAACCACTTTATGGTTACAGTATATCAACAAAGTTGTAACAATTTTGTACACTAGTGAGTCACAGCTTTTTGTATCCATCCCCCCTTCAAATGTCCAACAGTTGTATCTATAGTACTGCAAAATATTCTAGATATCTCTGGATTATGATTCATTTACCTCATGTATAGTACAAAGAATTAAAACAATATTTTAAGTCTGAAAGCTGCTTTAAGTGTCTTTTTTTTTAAACCTCCGACGTCAGCCACAGATAGGACATAAGTCAATGTCGTAATGAGTGTTCATCAACTTACCTGCACCAAATGGCACGTAGGAGAATTTCCCTGTACTGGCATTCCCTTCCAGAAACCTAAGATAAGATAACGACATATTCAAGACACAGTATGGGTATTTATTTGTATTAAAGAGAATAGGACCCAACAAAATCAAATCTAAGAAGATAGAACAAGACTTTTCAAAGCATCCTGTTAAAGCAGATGAAATGTAGAGTGAGCCATCCCCAGTTTACACATGGCATAAATAAACTATGAAACTTCAACAACTTTGAAACCTGCTACAAGGCATTGAGAATCTGTATGTCTTGCTGACTACTAAAGGCTCTTATACCAGCTCAGGAAAGAACAAGAAATAGTCATGCCTTCAAGTACCACAGTCATCAACCAAGGATTGATGTTTTAAAAATTCCTATTTTCCTAGAACTATTAAAGTACATGTGTAGAACTATTTGCCAACAGATACAGTAGGCATTTAGAGCTGGTGTATAATGCTGAAGAGTGGTTATACCAGCTATATAGATACAGATACAGGTGACTACACCAGTGAAACAAGCTGACCTGTTAGGGTTCCAAGTCCCAGCCTCCTCCCAGGTGTCTTCCAGTTTCTGATTGACAGTCGGAGACACGCACACCTGATGGCCGACCGGGATGGTGTAACCTTTGACCTGCTGGGGGGTCTTGCACATCCTCATCATGGTCATGATCGGGGGGCGCAGGCGCAGGGTTTCTGCCAGGCACTTGTCCAACAGGGCCATCTCTTTCAGCTGTAGGGGAAGGATGATACTGTTCATGAAGAGTCAGGGCTACATCGAAGTCTTCAATCTCAAACTGAGAACTAGTTCATGAAATTACTTTTGTAACTTTGTAACTTTTATTGCTTATCAATAAACCACTTAAAAACTCAATCTTCCTGCAGAAAGTAGTAATGTTAGTACTAAGAAAACACTAGTCATGAATTTTAAAAAATACCAGAAAGTTGACAAATCAAATCAAATAAACTTGGAGTTAACTATCTGATCAAGTACGAAAGTTACTATACCATGATATGGAGAGCTATATGCTCTTTTAGTTGACAAGTTAAACTTTATCAGACACAAGTTGATATGAATGCACATATATGAAATTAGATTTTCAAATTTCCAAGGGCTTCCTGGTTCTTAAGTGTCTAATAATAGAATATTTACATCATCATAGTTAAGAGGTGGCAGGTCCTCTCCACAGATGTCCAGTTGTTCCTGGTAAGCTCTGGCCTGGATGTCCTTGTGTTTGGCCAGGAAGAAGCCCATCCAGGTGCTGGTAGTGGACGAGGTGTGCTGACCGGCCATCAGGAGACCAATCATCATCCCCGTTATCTCATCATCAGTCAGGGGTCTGCCATCCCTGTCACAAACATACACACACTCATCATCAGTCAGGGGTCTGCCATCCCTGTCACAAACATACACACAATCATCATCAGTCAGGGGTCTGCCATCCCTGTCACAAACATACACACAATCATCATCAGTCAGGGGTCTGCCATCCCTGCCACAAACATACACACACTCATCATCAGTCAGGGGTCTGCCATCCCTGCCACAAACATACACACAATCATCATCAGTCAGGGGTCTGCCATCCCTGTCACAAACATACACACAATCATCATCAGTCAGGGGTCTGCCATCCCTGCCACAAACATACACACACTCATCATCAGTCAGGGGTCTGCCATCCCTGCCACAAACATACACACACTCATCATCAGTCAGGGGTCTGCCATCCCTGCCACAAACATACACACACTCATCATCAGTCAGGGGTCTGCCATCCCTGCCACAAACATACACACACTCATCATCAGTCAGGGGTCTGCCATCCCTGCCACAAACATACACACACTCATCATCAGTCAGGGGTCTGCCATCCCTGCCACAAATATGCAAAACAGTTTTCTTATCTGCAGTTCAAGGGTATCGTGTTGGGGGGCGCTACCTGCCAGTCTTATCAAATCTTACCACATATTGAATGATGTTCTTGATATCATCAGTCTTTCAGCCATTGCACTTTGGTGCCGGCCAACTTTTACAAAAGTGGTTAACTCCTAAACCTTTCTTGACTATCAACTACCATTAATTTAAAGACTTGTTTGTTGGCAACACAGCAGTGTCTGTGTTGAAGAATACGAGCGATTGCTGTTGTTGTTTATATCCGGGGTATTGGACGGTTGTTGCCTACCAGGACATCAGTAGATTGGATAAAAAATTGATATTCAAATTAGCGACTCAAATTACTGGTTAATATGTAAATCAATCTTTTGCCAAACACCTGCTTTTTGCCTACCACTGCGTCACGGTGACATCATCGCGATCGCTCGTATGGCAGGAGTGATTTTGTGACCTTACTTGTAGGTGGACTCCATGAGGGTCTGCAACATGTCATCATCACAGTCTCCAGACTCCCTTCTTTGTTGGATAATCTACGGCAGTAAGGTTAATCAATAAGAATTTTACCATGGTCAATATTGACAGAAGGAGGCCATATATATATATATAAGGTAAGTATATTCAGAATCTCACTGATTTTTCAGAAAATTGTACCAAAAGAACAAAGTAGATAGGTGGTAATAAAAAAAAGAGGTACCTTTTTGAAGACTTTCTTCATTTCCCTGTTGGCTCTGTCTCTCTTCCTGTGAAACATTGTAATCTACTATCAATTTTTTTTAACTAAACAGGTATCAAGATTGAATTTGACTACAGTCCAGGCTTTGGGGGATATGTTTTATCTTATTAGTCAAATCAAAATATATGTATCGTGCATATTTAGGCAACTGTTGGAGGAAAAATCAAGACAAAAACTAGAGTACACAAGATGTACTGGTAGACATTGAAAATTTGGAGGTACGTTCTCTACCTTTAATAAACAGTCACTGTTAGAAGAAAAATTGATAGTAACCCAGACAACTTACAGATATTACATAGGAATATTTCACCATTACCATTGTAGTATTAGCTATATCCATTGTACTATTAGCTACATGTACATGATTTTATTACCTGAAACTGGGGAGGGGCAGCCAGCCTGGGAGCAGCCATGCCATCTGAGTAAAACCTCCGTCCAGATCAGCATACAGCTGTGCTATCCCCTCATGCAGCATAGAACGGACCTCTTTACCTATCACAACACAGAAATTACTTATGAAATGAAATAATTTCATACATGTTTATTAAGCCAGTCACAAGACATAATATTATGAGCGTCAATGTTGTGAGTTAAAGATGGAACACTGCTATTTCAGTTAGTGGCAAGTTTTTTGTATAGGTGATACCAATGAAAACTTACCATGTAGACATCTGCTTGCTGTAAGGATGGTCAGCTGTGCCAGGGCCTCAAACAGATCTGTAGTGGATGTAAAAAACATAACATCAAACACAAGATAAAGTTACAGATGAAAAGTGAAGTCTCAGACCTTTTTTAAATGTTTACACTTAATACTGCTGAGCATTTAATAGATAGATATATCGGTAGGTATAGATAGGTCGGTATATCACAGAATATATAATACATGTATATCAAGTGGAAAGAAGAGAAATGTTTTGGAGGGATCCCCTGATGGTAGACTTAGCAAAAATCATTAAGAGCCTGTCCTTTGAAATGTCCCTAAACTAAATCACTACCAAGCAGATAATGAATACCAGAGAAGATACAAAACATCCAGAAGAAAGAGTAGAAATGTTGGGGGGATCCTTGATGGTAGACTTACCCCTCTCCCCACTATCTCCCCACCGTTTGAAGTACTCCTTAGTCTCCTCCTCTATCAGTGAGACATGAGTGCGAAACCTGGCGATGTTCAGTCCGGTCTTGAACATTTTCTTCTGCTCAAGGAACACCTGAAACATTACAATTTATTACATTTATTATTTACACTGATAGTTTAAAGAAGAGCCACAAATATAAAAAAAAAGGATTGACATTAATGGTATAATAATGTCGATCATTGGCGTTATTTGTAATGACAAGGAAGATACTCGCAAACTGAACCTCCAAAAGACCAACCCCTTTGACAGAGGCAGCTGGAGATCAGCACCCTCACACTCAGGGTTGACAATCATGGCAAAGCCTATGATATCAACCCTGACAAATCAGCCACAGTATTCGGTTATTAGGGGTGCCTTGCTTATGAATACTAATGAGCTTTCCCTTATATGGGCAGTCAGCCGTTGGGGATCGGGCGTTGGCATGGTGAGCAAACAAAGTCATGGTAATACGTAACATGATTGGCTGATAGCTTCCCAGCGGCCTTTGCGAGACAGCTTGCGACAACAACAAGCCCAAGGAAGGCCTGTTCTCTGATTGGTTGACAGCTTGTTTGTGGCGACAATCATAATACCCGTAGGTAGGGCCTGGGACAGCAGGGCCCCATAAGGTAGTGCCGTTGGGGACCGGGCATTAGGAGGATGGAGATCAGTTATGAGACCTGAACAACGTCCAACCCTTGTAAGACAGAAAAAAACGGACGCTAAACCGGATAGTGAGTGTGTGTAAATGAGTGAGTGATTTGTACAGAAGAAATCTGGATTAGAATCCATATTAGAAAACTGGACTTGCAAGATGGAAATCAGCAATCAGACCGAAATGACTTCATGCAAATGTCTAACCCTTGCAAGACAGGGAACAACGGACGCTATCCCGGTTAGTGACTGAGTGAGAGTGAAATCATCAATAAAGTCTCTTCAACTTACAGGGTTGGGAACATCATAGGCCACACCCTTGCCGAAGACAGGTGTGGTAAGGCGTGAGTACACCTCCTCAGCATTCAGGTCCTCGTTCTTACTGTTGAACAGAGTCGCTGCTGCGTCAGACCCTACCAAGTATGTGAACTTTGACCCTGCCATGGTGATGGTGAAGACTGGGCCATACTGGAAAGGTGTAGGAGAAAAAAAAACAGTTTGCTGACATACTAACAGTAATTTAGAGCACAAAGTAACAGTAAGATAAAAGTTTAAGACAAATACCCAGTACTTGTTGACAAAGACTTTCCAACAACAGTCAAATAAAAAGTTGCAAATATCTAAGTAGGTCATAACTTAACTCATAACATTAGTCTCAATTTTTAAAGGAACATGTCATTCTTTTAATGTACATACAACAGTAATTGTATAAGCAAGGAGGTTATCCTCCTTGGTATAAGTGATTGAGGTATAACAAGCTAACGTTACCTTCTTGTATGCCTCCTCAAGAAATCCGATGGGGTTCTTGTAGAAGTTGTAACCATGACCAAGTATTGGGATAGTGTGAGGCACTACAGGTGGCAACTTCTGAAACATACAAACACGAAGAACAAGCGTTCAAATTCAATATACATTGTACAAGTTTTCAGATGCCAAATAGCAGCAACCCAAACCTATCCCAGTATTACAGTAATGGACTGTCCCTATGAAATTATTACTATAATTCTATAACTAGTTAACGATCTCTTTTGTTACATTTTACATTAAAGTTTAAGGCGACATATCTTCATTTCTTCTCATGATTTTCTCACACCAAACCCTACATGATGGATCAAATGAACTGTCCCTTACCTCTGCCTTGCCGACACTGCTGACGAACTGCCTGCCGAAGTACGTGACACCCAACAGCACGACGATCGTTGTCAGCGCCACAGTGCCAGAACCGAGCTCTTGTACTGTCTCTAACGCGTTCTCCAGCAGTAGGTTACCCATTTCCACAAGCATGGTTGTTGGATCGCCGTGAAATTTAGTTTCAGACGATTTTTGCACAGGTTTTCGGCGGTTTCGTGTCGAATTTACCTCCCGCCTGTTTACACCAAGGTTGACCTGATGTAAGTGCGCAAAGGTCAAGATTTCACGTTGATTTATGGTTAGAATTAAGACTTAAAACTGCACAAATGAAGTAAAAACTATACGTTTTGATATAGTGTGAAGTTTTAGAGTAGACAAACGTAATTTCAGGTGATCATCTGACGAGTCTTACTTTCTGTATACCTGACCCGGCGGATGAATATACACGCCTGTTCACATGGTGCCGGTAATGGCAGTCGTTGATTGGTCAGACGTCCATCGCGCCAGAGTCAGCTCATCTTCCTGACCCGTAGACTAAAATGTAGAGAAAAATTAAAAGTGGGTCACCTGATCACCTGTACGTGACCACTAGCACATCGGTACTGACCAGACTAAAAAGATCATGGGGGACAGGTAAGCAACACTGGATCTTCTTTATGCTCTATAGGACAAGTTGCTAGTATTTGACGAAGAAGGGCCAAGACGTTTAGCCTTTGGTAACTACTGGCCCTACATGCTGATATTCACATACCAGTAAAGTCTGTTTGATTGTCCTACACTCAAGGACACTCAGTATAAGCTCTGGTGCAAGTTAAGTAATAAACATCAAGTTTTTGTCTATGACACCCCTTAATGACCTTAATATTCGCAACAAAAACAAGGAGGTTAACTTCCTTGAAAAAACAGACTTTGAAAAAATGAAAATATCGTAGACGATGATTTGCAGTCATTTAATCATCATTTTCACTTTAGATAGATATTGATTATTTGGCATAATTGGCGTATTCTAACCCCACATATTTGGTTTATTTCATTCTTGATCTCGTATTTTTTCCATATTGTTTTACATTTATGTTATGTCTTATTGACAACTTTGACTTAGTATTTTCAGACTTTTGTTTCACTACTAACAGCGTTTTTGTATATGTTTATTTACGTTAGGTTGGGCCCTGTATAATAAATGCCACTGGCCTGCAGGTCGGCAACGCATTGTTATACCTGATTAATTATTTAAACTAGTACATGGTCCATGAAAAATTATACTCCCCTCGCGCGTTTATGACTGGGAAACATGCCATACTTCAATAATGAACCTGTGTTTATATCATTGCAGACGATTAACAATTTGTCTCCAATGGTTGTTGTTGTTGTTGTTTTCTATGGGAGGATATTTGTTTTGCTGCTCGCCAGATAAGACGTAGTGGTGTGACTTGAAGAACAAATTTGTAGTTACAAAGATCCCCGGTTTGCGCATGCGCGTCACGTTAGATCAGGCTAACGCGTCGGTTCTTACCCAGACTCAATCGATACAACGTCATTGACCAGTGCATTGCCAAGGACGTTGTATTGAATTACAAGTATTACACCCCCCCCCCTTTCGTTTTGAACAAGGCTTACAAGCCCTGTTCAATGACCACACCTCACCAGCATGCTCACTGAAATAGCCCTTACTCAGAAACTACATATGACCAAGTACGTAAATCTATGAGCGAATTTTGTAACGTATCTCCTCTTGTAACTCACCCTCATGCTAGAATATACACCTTTATCTTTGTCACATGGTTTAATGACTTCTGTGTATGTGTGTTTTGAAGGTCACTTCGGCACTTTTTTCGGCGAATAGCGTATACGTTTTTTTGTTGTTGCGTGTAACTCGTTTTCTGCAACCAAAATTTTCTTTTGTTTGAACCTTTTTATTCATGAAAGCTCAAATCGTGACACACAAAGCTTTTCATCGAGGTCATGAGGGAAGAGGCAAGGGTCAGACAAAGTATATACAGTTTAAATCAAAAGTCCTAATGAGTCCTATAAGTTTATATACACAATTTTACATACATAGTATAAAATGCATAATATTGAGAGCTGCTACATGATCCGACGTCCACACGAGTTTTTTTTTTTCATATTAAAGCGTAATAAGGAGGCGTGGTGGTCCTTACAAGACCGAGCCCGTCACGGACTTAACAAGATGGCGACTGAGCAACGTCGGGGGTCGTCAGACCTGGCGGTACTACGGCGAGGGGGAGACACCTGAGCGGGAACAGAACATGGTGGAGAGGCACGCTCTCGGGTTGGACACGGTAAATTAGCTATGTACATTTATTTTGTATAGTATAGATGAATCCAAATGTGTACGAACTGATAAAATTTCTTTCTAAAAATTTCTCCTCGTTGCTTGAAGTGATGTGAACTAGAATTCTGCTCGTAGCTTGGTACTAGAACGAGGCGAATGAAACTCTTTGTTGGTACAGATCTAGAGTTGCAACACAGGTTAGAAAATGTATTTGACCTTGTGAATTATGTTCCTTCTAGAGTGCCTTTGCGCCGGCCTTGCCAAAAGCCCAAACTGCTAGAGAAGCCGTACGGAACGGAATGAAGTTTTACTCCAAACTGCAGACTGAGGACGGCCACTGGGCTGGTGACTACGGGGGACCTCTCTTCCTCATGCCCGGTACGGCGAACAACTAATCTCCAAGCAGATCCTACTGTAGCATAATATCGATATATAGTATCAAAAGCTGGCCGGAGGTAGCCGATGCACACTCTAGGCCGGCTACACTCCTTTGCCAGCTTTTGACACCGTAGGATCTTATGCTAACGTAAGATATACTTGGAGATTAACGAACAATTGCCAGTTCGACATGACTTTCCTGCCTTGCTACATTTTTGTCGTTACGATTCTGGACTGATTTTTCTCTTCGTCTACTTTTTCAGGTTTAGTGATTGTTTGTCACGTGACGAAGGCCCGCCTATCAGAGCCCCAGAGACTGGAGATGATCCGGTACCTCCGATCGGTGCAGCTGCCAGACGGCGGCTGGGGCCTGTATGTACATGTCACTCTTTTTTCTTTATCGCAATGAGTTTTGGGGCTTTCTTACCGACAAACAACTTTTTTAAAGCCATTGTTGATAGACTAACCTTTTTGTAAGAAGGGTTCAAAAATTGGTTAGACCGAGGAGGAGGTTAACCTCCTTAACTAGAATCGTAAGAGAAGAACGCGTTGCCACCAAATATAACAGGGGCATCTTGATACCAGATAGTTTACTTACTACTAGTACAAATGTACTAGATTTTGGGCTTACAGGTCGTTTAGTGCAACATAACTGACCGCTGCAGCTGCGTGCTTGCAAATCTGGTGTGTTACGTCGAAGGGTGGTTATACTGGCTATGCAGATAGAGATACAGATACAGATACAGACTCATACATTTACAGAAGAATCATCTGTTGCGTTGTTTACTGACATACATACATGTTGCTCCCGCCAGACACATTGAGGACCATTCCACTGTCTTCGGCACGGCGCTGAACTACGTCACGCTAAGGCTGCTGGGAGTTCCTGCAGACGACAAAGACGTAGTGCGGGCCCGCAACTGTCTCCATGCCAAAGGTCGGTAGGATAAAATATGAATTTCTTTCAGAAATGTATGTGCACTAAACGTTTGAGCTACATGACAAGTTTTATTTACCTCACAGTTCTTTCGGATATGTGCAATCCGTAGCTTAAATAGAATATAAAGCGAACGTTACGAACAGAATCATTTGTGAAAAGCATGCCAAATGTATTATTTCCTGATCATCAAGTCACAGATAAAAGTCACTTTTAGGTCATTCGGAAAACAAACTTGAAGATTCCAGTGTGCAAATTACAGTATACGAACTGGCGTGGTCGGTCGCCAGATAGACTCATTATGATATTACATAGATTTACATATTTTATAATGATGATACATATGACTGTTGTTCTACATTGTGTTATTTTTACGAACACGGTACATTATCACAAAGATCGTGCACCCAATGAACAAGGAACGCCTGTAATACCATTATGTAGGTGGCGCAGTCGGCATTCCGTCCTGGGGAAAGTTCTGGTTAGCTGTCCTGGGTGTCTACAGTTGGGACGGCCTAAACTCTCTCTTTCCGGAAATGTGGTACGTCGTCTTTCCATAACTCCATATTCTTTTCCGTAAAATTAATGTGTCGAAAAAGAACTATTGCGATAGCTGTCTATTTGTTTTTGAAGTCAATCTACAGCTGCAAGTTTGAAGTGGGGCAAACGATTGTCTCCACCAGGCTTTCCTACGAGGGTGCGGGGATCGTAGAACTCGGCAAAAAAAAATCGGGAAATTGGCCAGGGGAGTCAGTCCACTCTAAGGTTCATGTTTCCCCTACGCAGCCGACCTAGCCTGGTATCCAGCCGTAATATAGCTCCCGAGTCTCTTCTCCCCTCTTCTCAATTCACTCGGGAGCTATATTACGGCTGGATACCCGGCTACAGCCGACCAACTCCTCTGGTAGCAAAACTCCCCTGGCAAATTATTCTCCCTATAATAGCCAGCGTAGTCAGTCTGGTAGAGACTAGGCAAACAAGTGTTAAGTATTGTTCATTCCCCCCTCTGCTTTCTTCCCCAGGCTGCTGCCCTCCTGGACACCTGCCCACCCGTCCACCCTGTGGTGCCACTGTAGACAGGTCTACCTGCCAATGAGTTACTGCTACGCCGTGCAGCTCACAGCTGAGGTGGACTCCCTGGTCAGAGAACTCAGAACAGTAAGGGATCTATACTGTTAGTTTTATTACTCTGAAATGATCTTCGTCCATTCTTCACCTCTAGAGCTCTTTCTACGTTTTTCCATTCTACATTCGTCGTAGGTCGTCGTACGATTTTGATGTCGTAGAATTTTCAAACATGCTGCGACAGAACCAACGTTAACCACCGACAAAGACCTAAGACAGCTATTTCCGTAACAAGGCAGTTGGATTTTGTATGCAGGACAAGTGCACGACTATCCCCAAGAATGCCCCCAGTTTGCGATCTTACGGCGATTGCACGACGAATTTGACCGAATAGTTCTATTACAATTAGGATGCTTGAAAGTTGATCGTTTCTACCGACATAAACACAAAGGATAGCTTACTTCCTGTGATATCAAGAAATAGCGAAAGTACCCCACATTCGCACATTCAAGTACCCCAATCGGATCTCAGTGTCCCGTTGTTTTCTAGGAGCTGTACCTTGAGGACTATGAGAGAATCAACTGGCCGGCCCAGAGGAATAACGTGTCCGCCTGTGACGTGTACACTCCTCACAGCTGGCTGCTCAACCTGGCATACGGTGGGTTACTTGTGGTAGTCCGAATGTGGTACCAAAATCGATGTTTTAAGTAAAGGATAAAGATGATATTTCTTTGGGGAAAACATAGTCTACGTAACTTACGAGGAAGAGTTTAGATTACTTTTCTAAAGATGATAATCATGATGCAAACTGATTACAGACAAATATTTGGGTATAGCAAGGAGCTTTTATAAAAGCTCCTTATGGGTATAAGTCACATTTTCGGTTGTGTTCGATCTACCAGACTGTCTCTGTCTATACAACACTAGAGCTTCAAACACCGCTTGCAGCCATATGTGCAAGAGTTAGGTGTAAGAGGGTGTTCAGTGTAATGATATGGCCAACTGCGTGTCTGCGAAGCTGGTGCGTTACGCCGAAGAGCGATTATACCGGATACACACAAAAATCCAGATACTGTCCTTAGTGCTGAAAGACCATCGCCAGATGTTATGTGGCAACTGTAGTATTGTTTTTAATATATTTTTAGTTGGGATCAACCTGTACGAGTCGTGGCACAGCTCCAGCCTGAGACAGTGGGCGATAGACGAGCTGTACGATCATATCAAGGCTGACGACAGCTTCACTAAGTGTATCAGTATCGGACCGGTAGGTGACGTTCATACAACACGCGCTAATCTTTAACCTACCGTTCGACACAGGGCACACATACTCGTGTTAATAGATTTTAGTAGGAGTATATATTTTTAGGAAATATGACATTCTTGGGTCTTCATGTTTCCTTTTGTCTTTATGCAGTTCATTCATTGACATAGAAGTAAGACAACATGAAACTTGATTTAGGCTAACGTCACATTTCCAAACCGGCACAAAGACTGAAAGTATACATAATTGCGTGTAGTTTGGTGTCTTTTATATCATACCTTTCGTTCCTAAAAGCTATTTAAAAACGTCACATCATGTTGAAAGTTCAACCCTTATTTCACAGATTTCCAAGGTGATCCAGATGTTGGTCCGTTGGCATGCCGACGGCCCCACCTCTCCCGCCTTCCGGGAACACGCCTCCAGGGTCGCCGACTATCTCTGGTACGGGCTGGTTTTGTTTGCTTGTTTGTTTGCTTGTTTGTTTATTCATTGTCCTTTTGTTAATGTTCGTGGTTACAAAACACTGAAAGCCATGTCATTTTGAAATAAAGAGGACTTATGAACCCATTGAAAGCATGCTTATCGTTTTCATAGGTTGGGTCTGGATGGCATGAAGATGCAGGTAACGTCGAAAATATTCAAACAAAGTCCTTAATTCTTGCATGACTTGTTTATGTTCTGTTATATACAGGAACTGTAACAATGAATTATGTAACAACTTTCTTACTTTCCAAATACAGATATTACTGTTAATTCCAGTTTGCATGCTGGAATTCAAAGAATAAAAAAAAATTGTAAGTTACTTTGCGCCATTCAGTTAAAAAATTAATACTACATTTTCCCGATGCATGCACAGGGGACGAACGGATCACAACTGTGGGACGCAGCCTTCGTGGTGCAGGCCTTCCTGGAAGTGAGAATGAAACATGAAATATCATTTTTTTCACTTCCTTTTAATATCATGTACATGTTTAGCCAGCAAACTTATAGATTTCTGTCTATTAAAGATGGAACTAAAATCTTTAGGCAGCAAATAGAAGCTTACCGAACATTGTACTTATAACAACTCCCTCCAGGCTGAAGCAGAAAAGGAAAAGGAATTCACCTCGTGTCTCCACCGTGCACATGACTTTCTTAGATTCTCACAGGTCGGTGCCTGTTTTCTTTTTTGTCTCTGTCGTTGTTATCTTCATTATTCACTGGGTTCTTTACCGTGCTCTATTCGAGCATGTATCAACATCTTCTTTGCAAAGAAATCAAGCGGTATTGCTTACCACCAGGCCGCCACATTCTGCGTCTAAAATGTCTCCTTCACTGTATATGTAATTACGTATACCTTCCATTGATTCATTTTCACAGATTCCGGACAACCCACCCGACTATGAGACGTACTACAGACAAATGAACAAGGTATTTGTAGTTGTATATCACCATTGGTCCATTGGTAATACGTAGGTCATATTTCACACCTGGTGCCCGGCCGTGCTGTTGGCCCAAACGAAAAATAAAATTGTGCATCATGAAGTATGCTCAAATTGTGCATGACTAGTTGTTCTGGGATTTGCGTGTTATGTCTTTTATATCCTATTTTTCGTTCCCGCATACTGCTCGGCTGGGCCACGGTTTGGAAATGTGATGTTAGCCTTAGGCTTATACCTACCGTCGGTCGACTGACACCCTGAAAGCGATTTACGACTATTTTTTCTCCCCACTGCCCAGGGTGGTTTCCCGTTCAGTACGCGTGACTGCGGGTGGATCGTGACGGACTGCACGGCGGAAGGTCTGAAGTCCATGATGATGTTACAGGAGCGGTGTCAGGGCGTGCAGGACCCCGCACCCGACCACAGGCTCTTCGATGCCGTAGACGTGGTATGGTAGTAACTCACTAGAGTAACCATATGTGCATTTGTATTCATAAACTGATAACGTCAAGAAAGATTGGAATGTATTCTCATTGAGTCTCCTTGGTCTTGGTCCCCACAGTTACTGAACATGAGAAACAGTGATGGCGGCTTCGCTACCTACGAGACCAAGAGGGGAGGGAAGTTACTGGAACTTCTCAATCCGTCTGAAGTTTTCGGTAAGAAGCACATTGCTTTGAGAAGAGACCTAGCAAACTGGACGTAAATGCGTAGAAGGTGCTAGTGACTGTTCTACTTTTATATGTATGTAAAGAAATAGTTGAATCTGTTTCTGTGTTGCCCCGTTTCTAGGTGACATCATGATAGACTACACGTACGTGGAGTGCACGTCTGCCGTCATGCAGGCACTGAAACACTTCCAGGACCAGTATCCAGACCACAGGGCGGAGGAGATCAGGTTAACACTTTGATTGTCACTATTTTGTAATCTAATTATCTCCATGAAGGTTAGACATTCGGGTAGTAAAATATGCAAGATAAAGTTACTCAAGCAACTCTGTTTTGCTTAGTTACTTGGGTAACAGTTGTCTTGAGTAATTTGATTACCTTATGTTTCATAAACCCCCTTTTTATTCTTGCATTCTTATTACATTACATTTGTGGTGTTGTATTTTACGCGTTTATCCTTGATATGTAACGTTATTTCTTCTCCTGTGCACAGTGATACACTTAAGAAAGGTTTGGACTACGTCATGGGCTTGCAGAGGAGTGATGGATCATGGGAAGGGTATGGCAACTTTCATTCGTTCAGCATACTTTGAACTCAAAATCCGTATGACGTATTTATGCAGTAGTTTTAATACAACCGTTAAAATTTCAAAGATAACGGCAGTCTCCACATTTGTATTTTGCCGCTTTGACTAAATTTCCGATCATTGAGAGGAGAAATCGTATTTCATGTATAACTCTTAAAGGAGAAATTGTATTTCATGTATGAAAGGAGACAAATTGTATTTCGTGTATGACTCTAAAACTTTTTCTTGTCTCCATCTCAGATCCTGGGGCGTGTGCTTTACGTACGGCACGTGGTTCGGACTGGAGGCCATGGCGTGTATGGGACACAGATACGACATTGGGTATGTTTACATACTGGGTATACGCAACACGGTAAACAGTGAAAACACGGTGAAAAAGAATAACGTTTTATATATATAATGTCTTCCGACTAGTGCTTTCTTTTCATCACAAGCCTTGCCATACGTGTATGCAAGACAATAACCCGTAATAATTCTCCTATGCAGAGCCTCTAACCAGATATCAGCCGATCAAAGAATCGCCTAAATGTTTTCTATGGGTATAGACTATTCCCTGATTGGGTAAACGCCGTTGAGGGGCAATGCACCCACAAAAGTGGTAACCTAAGCCCGGTATAGCAGGTTTCCCCACGGTCTATTGCATACATACATAGAGAAAGGTCATAGGCGAGGCTACACGTAGGAGATTGGTCGAAACCAGCAATCTGCTTAAACACATACGTTACATTGATATCTTTCTGAACGATTTGACAACGCTCTAATTCTAGGACCGCCACTGAGGCCGTGACTCGCGCCTGTAACTTCCTTAAGTCTCACCAGATGAAGGCGGAGGCAGGCGGGGGGTGGGGGGAGAACTTCGAGTCGTGCGAGGAGCGGAAATACGTGCAGAGCGACACGTCACAGGTTGTCAACACTTGCTGGGCACTGCTGGGCCTCATGGCAGTCAGGTGGGCAATTAGCAATGTACAATGTTTAGAATCTTGTATCACAGATAATGGACAAATAAAGCCTCTCAACGCCTCTCAAATGACCTTAGCAAGTATCATTTTGCAACGTTGCTGTTATGTTGCATTGCGTTTCAGTACCAAGGACAGGGTGCAGTTTTCACAGTTTTTGTTAGATGGCGCTCCTTGCACTATCGCTTGCGACAATGACATATCCTACAGAAAGTGTACCGACTTCTATGAGTTCAGTATCGCTTGTACTGTTTGTCGTTAGTATAAGAATTGTTGCATGAAATAGTGCATTAGCTGGTGTTTTTTTATATTCCAAAGGATAAATCCAAATGGCGATCTTTGATTGCTTTTAATATTTTACGTCTATTTAACTCTGTTCTCGCAGGTACCCAGATCTTAGCGTGCTGGAGCCAGGGGTCAAATTCCTTATGGAGAGGCAAATGGAGAATGGTGATTGGCCACAGGTCAGCTGGTTTCATGACGTCATTTTTTGTCATTTACTTTCAGCGTCTCTTGATGTTCATTTCTCTTTTGTGCAGACGTGATGATTATAGCATTATTTCGTGGCGTGGAAGTGGATAAAATTATACAAGTCTATGCATAATTGTTTGACATCTTGTTAATGTGTTCTTCCTTAAAGCACACCTTTTAATTGTGTTTTTTCAGGAGAATATCTGCGGAGTCTTCAACAAGTCTTGTGCCATCAGCTACACCAGCTACAGAAACGTCTTCACTATCTGGGCTCTGGGCAGGTTCTGCCGCCTGTACCCCCACAGTGCTCTGACAGGGGGCGCTGCTAAAAGTTAGCAAGGTCCGAACTACACCATCGACAGTAAACTGATACCCCTGGCATTGCAGAGCAATGACTTTGTTTACGACTTCTGCTTAGTAATATTTGTTCAAATTGTTCGCTTCGTTGATTAGTTGAGGAGCCTGTGGCAAATAGATGTTTGCAATTACGTTAAAAATTAATCTGTTGTCTAGATTAGACAGCTGCGCTTGCTTTTTGCAGGGAAGCTGAAATACAGACATAATAATACAAAATTGACCAGAAAACAGCTATCATCTTTTTTCAACTAATCTGTGCCTGTATTCAATTATTTGGGCTCAATACCTTGAGTCATAAGTGATTTGTAGAATTTGTTGTTGTAAGTTTATATACAACAGCCGCTACAAACTCTACTTCATTCCTATAGCTACTCCACCTCTTTTGTGGAAATTCGGACCAAAGGGTAAGGCAAAAAGGTAAGAGGTGTAAAAGAGAACCGTTTCAATATTCTTTATTGAGAAAACTGTAACATAAGAGCAATAAAGGTAAGCATTGCTGTAAGGTATTGACTCGTCTGGCAAGTTTATTAACTTGTAGTCATCTACGAACTGGGTTCCATAGGAATAATCGTGGAGTTGCAAAACAAACCAGGAATACTGTAAATTCGTTTACTTTTGCGGTCGTGTTATTTCATGGTAGGCGAGAAAAAGAGATTCCATAGTACAGTAGAATTGTAAAACACATTCGCCGCGTATATAAGAAAACCACCACGGACATTTCGAAATTTGCAGTATGTAAGAAAAGAATACATGACTTCGATCAACAGGCTTGTTTATCAGGCTGGACAAGTCAAACATTCGATTATAGATCAAATTCTAATCTATATCTATCTTTAATATCCGGAAAGGCAAACACTGATAAGTAACATTTTACACAATGTGTCTAAAATGGTTGATAATTGTAAATGTGGGATTACAGAAGCGATTGTATTGTTGTTGTTAGAGTCCATGTAAATCCGACAATAGTAGCGGATGTGTTGGTATTGTACGTAGCCATGTGGACATCAAAGACTCATACGTGGTTTCCTTCCTTCTGATGGCCTGGGTTAATGTTTAGAAAAGAATCGTCAGCAAAAGTCAATATAAAGAGTTGCTATTTTGCTTCATAGTAGTCATTAGTCAAGTTTTCCATTCCATTAGCAAAGTGCATAACAGCATTACCAAATGAGTAGTTCCGTTCATTTCGTGAGAACATAAGAACTAGAAGAGTTGGTATGCTGACTTACCTTGAGCCAGGGTGACCATGGGAGATTTGTTGTTCAGCCAGAACACGTTCTTGACCTGCGCAACGGTGGCACTGGGGAAGGAAAGTCGTAATTTGTTAAGACGGGGTACAAAATATGATTTTATGTTAATGACATCGTTGCACATATGTTAATAGAATTAACCACAAACAAGGGTTAGCTTAGTATGTATGCCAGTATGAGCATTATGATATCCTATTTGAAACACAGATGTTGTGTAACAAATCCCGTTTTTCCCCTTGCGTTGGAATTCATACAGTTTAATCTTGCTACAGACTTCAGGGCTTGGTTTCGGATCCCACTTCTGACACCATTTAACAAGGAGGTAGGCGCAAGCCGGGTAGAAGGTAGACTGAACCAAAATGTTTGCAGTAAATTTCAGTTCATCTTTTACAGTATGGTGTTCCGATAGACCAGACTATCATACAGATGTATGGATGTTTGGAAGTATATGCTAGAGTTATAAAAAATATTTCATTTGTCAGCAATACTCACATGAACATGACGTCAGCCCTGGCGTCGGTGGGCGCGGTCCAGGTGAGGGTAATGTTCTGTTTGGCGTTAGGGTTGGCGTGGGTCATGCTGTCACTGCCGCTGGTACACGTCACGGCTTTGGTGTTAGTAGGCGGGTTGGAGAAGGAACCAACCGGACCCGTGTTACCGTTATGGCGAGCCTGCAGCAGGAATCCTTCAAACTGTGGGCCAACGATTTGGACTGGAACAAGACAATAAAAATCTTCAGACGGTCACACATAAAAATACCAGTACGTTGATCATTTTTAGGCCTTATTAAACATGAGAACATCTGTTGATTAGTTGGATGGTCGGTTGGGTGATTGTATAATGAAATACATGTATGATGTAATACAAACGTTATAGACGAATTTCTATCTTTTCAGCCAGCGGCAGGCATACAACGCAAAAGTTACAATCATATGGCAAATATCGGTGACTTTAATGATTATTTTCCATTGCAAGGGGAGCTCGAGCTGCCTAGCAGCTTTCTTTCAAACTTCAGATTGCAGTCTTCTAAATCCTACTGAAGGGCGCTAGAAGCAAAGATAAGCAAACAAACAAAAGACTAGAAGTTGGGTTGAAGATATCTGCACCACATATTGTCTGGTGGACGTTCAACGTTGTTCTTTCTGACATGTACATACCAGTTAATTCTATTTGTTTTATTGCAATTGTGTACATTTCAAAATAACGGTTTTATTGAATCTGCGATGTATATAAATAGGTTTGTAGGTATGGTATGCTTAATTACAAATACACCACTGACATGATGACCTTTGCTGTACTATGGACCTATGTGCTGAATCAAAGACAAAGTCTTCACATGTAAACACGTCGACCTTTCGCCCCCGATTGCATAATGCAATCACCTGTTGCTATCATTGGCGGTTCCCGTGACACAAGGTAAGACAAAGTCTGTTATGAAGTACGTTGAAACTGATGTGAAGTGTCATGATCAGTCTCACAAATTTGACCGAGTGATCTGCTGAGTCACAGTGACTACTGAGGTTACCACACATGGGGAGGGGGGCATTAGATTGTGTTATTGACGGAGTAAAGCATCTAGCAATACGCGGTTAAAATGTGACATTTAGCGTTCCTATATTTGTAAAATCTGAAGGTAGCCCCTTAGCCTTTATGGGTGTAGGGGCAGTGGGTTGTTATTAGCCTGGGTACCATCTGATTTCTACCGGAGCTCCTTGCACTCGCTTCCCTAAAAAATATTAGTATATAGTATTTTTTTAGGGAAGCGAGTGTAAGGAGCCCCGGTAGAAATCAGATGGTACCCAGGCTAGGTTGTTATTCATCGTGTATATGGTACGGTATTGGAAGGCGGAGCCCATCCCTCTCATGCATTCTATCGCCCTTTTCTTCCCCAACCGAAGTCAATGGTACCTAACCTTACACCTGGTTGGAGTGAGGAAAGTCGTGTAAAGTGCCTTTCCTGATATGGACGAAACGTCTAGCTAGCAATGCAGGCACCGAACTCGTGACCGCTCGATCCCATGTCCGCTATCATAACCACTCGAGCTCGTTTGTTTGCCATTCCACGCCACATCTTTCATTTATACGACACCAGAAAGGTATGAAAATGGGACTTTTTAGTGATAAACAATGTTCCTAATCATATCCTAAGGACTATTCCACAAAGGCAGTGACAGAGGGGTCACAATGGCAGTTCGGCAATACCCTATACATATAGAACCTCTTTTACATCTCTATTGTCTGAAATAGCCGCCCTCCCCATCCAAACGTTTGTGGATCACAATAACTGACTACCAGTGGTGAAACAGGTGTACTCACCCTTAAGCGTGGCCCCAGGACTATACTGGTTAGACGCGACCATTATCTGGTACGGGCTTGCGGTGGTCATTGGGTGCACAGTCGTTAGATTGGCGTACTTATGTCCAGGCATCATGGTCACACATGCCTCCTTAGGAGCACCGTTAGGGTAGGCGCTGCACAGAGACAGGGCTCCGACTAACACTACAACTACAAACATATTCGTCCTGGTTTACGACTGGGATATGTGGTGGCAAGAAATTTATGGCGAAGCGAGGCGGAAAGTTTCGCAATTTCGACGTTACCTCCTCAGTCGAAATGACCCGGCGAGGTTCAGTCTACTACTTTAATGGTGTAAGGACAGGGGAAAGTCCATAGTTTATCTCTCGGGTGAAACGGTACCGGTGTGACAGCGATCTCGCCCCCCCGGCGATCTCGCCCCCCCGGGGGGCGAGATCACTAGCGTTTTCGCCCCCTTTTAGCGTTTTCGCCCCCCCCCCCCCAAGAGCAGCTGGTTACTACATATTACAGGTGCGCTACCTGGTACTATACTGCACCTGGGGAGTAACGTGTATGGTGTGTTACCTGGTACCTTATGGCACCTTATTACCGTACCGTAAGATGCCTGTCATACCTCGAAAGTCGATACTATATTGTTCGGTGCAAACATGACATTGAAATGAAAAAGACAATTTTTGCAGCTGAGGTGGCATAAAAACAGTGCTACTGCGAACGCATAAATCAACACCGTCTATGGTACGGAATACGTCAGCTATATGTTTTCAATTTGTCACAGTGTTTTCTTTCTTGTGCTGGAAACATTTCCAAAGCACTAACAAAAACACACGTGAATAATAGTTTCTCATTATAAACACTATCTACGCGCAAGTTGATATAGCTGTTGCTAAATGCTACACAAACACTGGTAAAGTACCAGTCTTAAGAAACACGGGTAAATGCATCAGTTCCTAAATACTATAGAAAAAACAGTCATGTTGGAGGTGAAGATATCCCTTGGCCAGGTGCATATACCAAAATGTGCGTTATTCTAATTAATACCTAATATTTGCATAATTAATAAAGACATTACATAGTTCTTTTGTGGTCACTTCATGGTAGAGACTTCATATTGGAGATACATAGGTTGTTTGAGGACAGGTGAATACAATGAAATACATCTTATGTCAAGACTCAGGTATATGCAATAATGGGAATACAAGGGACCCAACCCTCCTTGTCTGAAACAAGTTCAACTATCTTATTACCATGTAATTACGTTAATATTGATACTATGAATGGATTTATGTATCAAACTCGTGTACTTATATCATTATGAAACTGCATTTTGTGATTTATACCAATCAACTTCTAAAATGTCATGTAAACCCGTTTTTTTGGGGGGGGGCGAAATCGCTAAAGGGGGGCGAGGTAGGGGGGCGAGATCACTAGCCGGGGAGGGCGAGATCGCCGCTCCGCTCTTCCGGGCGGGCGAGATCGCTAGTGATTTCGCCCCGGGGGGGCGAGATCACGGGGGGGCGAGATCGCTTGTCCACCTGTGCGCGTGTGTTTACACTGTAGACCATGTGCCTACAGCGGGATGGGTTCTAATTTGTTACTGTGTTACCCCTTATCCAACTTTATG
>NC_049988.1:9233590-9281957 GCF_000003815.2 Branchiostoma floridae | reverse complement strand
TATCTGATGATGCACTAGTTATGTAATAGATCTTTCCTGCAGTGTTGCTTGTGCTATATATATATATATATACCACGGTCCAACTGTTTAGAGTAAGAGATTTGACTTGAGACCACTTGTTAATTAATTAGTAAACTAGTCAATCATGTGAGTAAGGGGGTGTTTACAGGACCTTCGTATGAACGTAAATATTTTTGTCTTTCGTCTGTAACTTTGCTAGATTTAACTGTAACGTTACCAATCCAGAAAAATGAGTCTGCAAAATAATTGCACGTTACGACAATACATGTTAACTCTTACTTTATCTGATGTTGATATATTCCAACGGATAGCATATAAGCCAGCTATGGGTATGTACTTGAATACATTTATTCTGACATCTCTCTAAGATCATAGTCGCAGATCATGCCAGATGTTTGCAGAGATGAAATCTTAAAGAGAGGAAGTCGTTCAAAGTCCATAGCTAATAAACAGCTGAATACTAGCCTCCATAGCAGGCTCTCTGAGGCCTTTTTTTTTGGGGGGGGGGGGGGGCTCATAATACACCTTTGCTGGCCATTTCATTTTGTACTGGGTTGCTGGCCTTCTCTGACTGCCGGCCCCGCGGAGCCTGCATGGAAACGGCGTTTATTATGAGCCAAAAAAAGGCCCCAGAGAGCCTGCTATGGAGACTAGCTGAATACTACGTAAGACACCTATACTACCGATGAGCAAATCGAGAACTTAGAACATTTCCTTCTTATCTGTACTTCTAAAGTCTCGTGCTTTCTGTACTCTTGTTGCAAGGAAATCAAGGAGTAGCTGTAAGCTGCTAAGCAGTTATACAATATTGATCGCTTTAAACGTCTTAAGATTTCGGCTGTAATATATTGTTGAATTATACATGAATTGTACACTAAGAGAAGATTTAGACATCTGAACAGACGACTGCTGACAACGACACACTTGTACTCACCCTTGACCGTGCCTCCAGCAGTGTACAGGTTGGATGCTACAGTGACGCTGTAGGGGCTCGGCGTGGTCTGTGCCTGTACCCTTGTCAGATTGAAGTAGATGTGATGAGGCGTCATGTTGACACAAGCAGCCTTGGGTGCTCCGTTAGGGAACGCGTTACACAGAGACAGGGCTCCGACTAACACAAGAAGTACGTACATGTTTCTCCTGATGTCCGACTCACACGGATAGGACAAAGATGTAAAGAAGAGGAGTTACTACGTCTCACACTTGATCATGAGGCGTCCGACCTTCGAGCCTTAACATCAGATTGGCCTGAGAAAAGGTCACTCCGGGCGCTCTTTCTGTGTTATAAAGTCCATGGATTGTCCAAATAAGGGGTCTGTGTGAACAGATTCTTTACAATTGTGGAAGGGTTTACAGACCTCTTATACCTACATGAAGTAGTTTGATTATACAAACTAGATTTCCACGAACACATACCTTTGCCAAATAAACCAGGTTTGTTATGTAGAATGATGTCTGTAGACATAAATGTGTTACTCATTACATTTTATTTTATATGCCAGGAGTTGGTTCATAACATTTCGCCATTGCTTATACAAATTAGATCCCTATTTACATAATGATATTAAATTGTATCAAGCATCACTTAAGCTATCAGCATACCAAAAATCATGATGATCCTTTCATCCCTTCTTGACTTATTCTCTTTCAAAGTAGGAAACTAAACCGGCTTCTGCAGTTCAAGAAAAGACATTACCGGACCCACACAAACACCTCTTAGTCTCTGCCATCTTTCTCAGTTCCATATGTGTCAAGTTTGAAAGTCCTATCACGAAATGCAGTGGATTTATCAACTTTCCGCATTAATTATGCAAATTGTTAATTTATATAATAAGTATCTCATTATGTACGTTTTTACTTAGGATATCTACATACCAAAAAAAGGCGATCCGTCAACATGTTCATATTTTGCCATTAATTATGCAAATGAGATCATCATCTGCATAATTAATATGTATAGATATTTCTTTCTTTCTCAGCTACAAATGTGACAAGTTTGAAAGTCCTATAAAGGAATGCAGTGGATTTACAAACTTTCCTCATTAATTATGCAAATTAGCTGTCGATTTGCATAATTAGAATTCCATCATGTAAGTCTTCCCTGTGACTATCTACATACCAAAAATCATGACGATCCGTCAACACGTTTATATTTTCTCATTAATTATGCAAATGAGGTCTCTATTTGCATAATTAATATGGATTGATTTTTCTCTATTCTCATCTATATATGTGACAAGTTTGAAAGTCCTATCATGAAATGCAGCGGATTTATAAACTTTCCTCATTAATTATGCAAATTAGTTGCTGATTTGCATAATTAGTATTCCATAATGAACATTGTTACCTGGGCTATCTACATACCAAAAATCGTGACGATCCATCAACACGTTCTAGAGTTATTCTCGTCCAAAGTTTGAAAGGAAATCGGCGACTGCAGTTCCAAACAAGCCGCTAGGGGGTCCAAACTACTAGTACTTACTCTCTGCCCCAAGGGCTATCTACCACTCAAAAATCATAACCACAGCATGTCCAGAACACGAGATATCAAAAATTGAGGTTCTGCTGCAGTACCTTAGCAAGCCGCTAGGGGACCCATTATCGAACTTGACCTTCGTTTTCCCGACAACTATCCACCTACCAAATATTATCGGGATCCATCCAAGGCTTCTTGAGTTATGCTGTTAACACACACACAGACAGACAGACTCACAAGCCTAAAACATAACCTTAGCCATTCTGGCAAAGGTAATGACTTGCACATTTACATAATCCATGCCTGGATATCGATGTGTACCAAACATATACAACTTCTTCCTTGTATCAAAAACTTCCAGTTACCATACAATCAAACTTTGCGCATGCAGGACAAAAGATACAATAACCGGATTTCCTGTTGCAGTACCGAAGTCAGGACGCCAGGAGGCCCATAATCGACCAGATAAATTTATGCTGGCAAATACATCTGGAACAAGACTGGCAATAAAAATGTATCATTGCCATGACGACGATTGAGGGTACAACAATACAGCTCAAATCAGAAATAGACTGGAACTTCCCTGTCGCACTATAACTGGCACAATATACTAGCCCACCTGTAACATAAACCTACAGCCAGCAGAAATGTACTATCCCCGGTACAGCACAATGGTCTGCCAGTGACCTAAACCTACAGCTGAGCACTACAGAAGTATTTCCTGTCTGCCTGTGGCGTATGGCTTGAACAAGCTCTAGAAAAGAAAATGTATCCTTCATAACATAACATAACAACCAAGACAACGTAAGCCATTGTGCAGAGTTTCCCTGTGTTACCACTAGTTTCAAAGGACAAATTCCTCCAGGGAGCCAGTGTGACCTACATTCCACCATTGCATACCAGAGATACATCTGGAACAGATTTAGGGGGGGGGGGGACTTACATACCAAGCATACTGTGGAGTACTAGCATTCTTGGAAAAATGCCTGTGCAATTCCTAGAATTTTTGCAGACTGATCGCAATATATACCACTTGACGACTCCCCTGAGGCGTCGTCAAAAAGAAATACGCGGACACACAAAGAATCACCTGATCACAGACAAACATAAACTATACCTAAATTTTTCATGGGGTAAGTTAAACCCAGAAATCGCTTAAAACCATATCTTGAGGAACCATCAACCTTTAATTTCTCCCCCAAATCACGCGCGGATCCAGGGGGGTGCGCGCCAGGCGCGCGCCTGACCCCCTTCAGCTGGCCAAAAAAAATTGGCAAGATAACCCCAGGCTACTAGAGGTCTTCGGAAGTTACGCCAATAATATTGACAACGTTATAAAACTAATTCGCTTATTTGAAAGGAGATTTTCTGGTAATTATTTAGAGAAATTTGCAGTTTGCAACTACTAGTGGGTCTTCGGAGTCACGTAAACTTACGGTAAAAGCCCGGGGACAGTTAGCGGCCGCGTCAATTTTTCCCCATGAAACTGGTGGTTCGCTGTAAGCCATAATCGGCGCTTAAAGATATAGAAAGAGCGTGGAAATTTTGTAAGATCTCCAGAAAATCAGCGGAAGTTAATTATATATTTTTAATAAACTGATGATTTCTATCGTCCGTCATCGGCTAGAGAGAAGCGACCGGTCGACCCCGCCTTGGGAAAATCGGCGTCGTGCGCCGGCACCCCCCTCCCCACTACAGTTTTGATCAGTGACGCCGTGATGATCGTGCTGACGTTTTTGTTGTCATTTTCCCCCTATTAACCGTCATCAATTGCCACCACAGAAGCAAAAAGAGTCCGAAATATATGCAATTTCAAATGCGTAAGACACTTTCAAAATAGTCTCCGGCAAGCCGCTCGGACCCCACGAGATTTCTATGCGATTTTATACAAATTATAGGAGCGCGAGCCGGAGAAAGGCAAATCGGCAGCCAGGTACAAATAATTTTGCGATATTTTTTGTGTAGCGTGGCGTCATTTATGAATATTAAGAAGGAAGAACTAGCCTTCGTTAGGTTTGTCCTCAGTGGTAGTTGCTAAAAATTCCTTAACGTTAACTAGACAGCCACTGACATGACAAAAAGTCAGTGTTAGTTTGTTTCTCAAATTTGCTCAGAGATGGCTCTAAAATGCACCAGAGAGCCTCTTTTTCTTAAAAATTTTCTGGGGGAGGCCCCCCATACCCCCCCCAACGAGAGGGGGGAACCCCCCTCTCGTGCTCAACCCCCCGCGCAGCTTACGCTGCGCGGCACCCCCCTTGCCAAATTTCTGGATCCGCCAGTGCCCATCAGACTTTTTCTCCGGAACATTTTAAAATGAATCATCTACAGACTCTTAACAGACAATACTTCATTGCCCCCATTGTACATGCGAGTATTCAGCTACCACCTATGGAACTATATTTAAGAAATACAGGAAAACACGGGAAGTCACAAGAACTAGTTGCTGCCTGTGTTTTATTATCAAAACAAAACAATATCAATGGTTTGCAGAAAGAAAAACAAGATGAGTTATAAACACGCAGTATAACCTCTTGGTCGAAATGGGAGTCTTTAGCAACCAACTTGAATACAAGGCCGTATTCGTAATCAATCGTTTTCTGTATCATAACTTAGTGGTTGCAAATTCATCACACACACAGATACAAACTCTGTAAAGTATTAAAACTTATTTTTGCTGTTTTAAGAAAACCGTGGGAAATGATAATATCTTAGTGTTTTGATATCTACGTAGACGTTAGTAGTCAGCAACCACTAGATAGCTGCCATTGGATGGTACTGAATCGGACAGGACGAAATCAGACTGTATTAAAATTACTCGGACAGCACTAAATCAGGCAGCACTTAATCGGACAGCATTGAGTCGGAAGCACTGAATCGGGTAGTACTGAATCGGACAGCACCGAGTCGGACAGCACTGAATCGGATAGTGCTGAATCGAACAGCACTGCCACTGAATCGGACAGCAGTGAACCACACTACTGCATGATCGCCGTGATGAACAGCATGACGAGTGTCAGCACGCCAACAGCTGCCCGGCGGGGAGAACTGTTATCCAGGTAGGCGGGGTCTGCCGTGTCGCCCTCGTCTGTCTCCAGGTCAAACTGGTTGGTCCCGTCCACGCCCTCGATAGCGGCGAACAGCTCCACCTCCTCGTCCTCGCCATCGGACACGGCCTGGCGCCGCTCCCGCCCCAGCAGCTCGCGCAGACGGCTCGGCGGGATGAAGATGTCAAGCCTGGGGCAGGACAGGAGAAAGGGGGTAAGGGGGATAACAAGGCAAACTGGGTGTGTTGAGCAGTCAAATTATTGGCGCGTTGGACAGGTCAAATAGGTGTGTTAATCTAGTAAAATGGGTATGTTGAACAGGAGAATAGGTGTGTTGAGCAGGCAAAATGGGTATATGTTACTTCTCGGATGTTAGCAATAGCATAAGCTCCAAATAGATGTTGGGAAACGCTATGGAAAACGATACGATCAACCTACCAAACACCTACTTGGGGATACACCTAAAAAAAACGGCGTCTGTTGGAAAACGCCCCATTAAGTACTAGTATTTCACCCAGATATCTGCTTGGTATTACTGACCTCAAATCTCCAAGCAGATCCTATGGTAGCACAAGATAGTATCAAAAGCTGGCAAAGTAGTGTAGCCGGCCTAGGAGTGCCACTGTATTCGTGAAGATGACCCTCAAATTCCTCACAGGCAAGGAGATGGCACAAGTAGATAGCTTCTATACGGGTCAGCACCAGTCAACGAGAGGTCATTATTTAAAGCTCGCTGTGCCACAGGCCAAATCTACTGTACGTCACCAGTCTTTTGCATTTAGAACAGTACAGAAATGGAACTTATAACCAACAGAAGGTGATAGCAGAGGCAGTGAAAAGCTTTAAAACACAGTTGGATTTGTGCTGACGGAAGAGGAAGTGTTGTGAGTGACAGGAGGGTGACACCACAGGCAGTGCCGCCTACTTCACCTAGAAGTAATCGGGTTAGTCTCCAAGCAGACCCTACGGTGCATTAGAAATAGTATCAAAGCTGGCAAGGGACTTAGTATAGCGGCCCGTTTGACTCCCTTTGGCCGGCTATCTCCCTTTGGCCGGCTATACTCCTTTGCCAGCTTTGATAGTATCTCTTTAGGCACCGTAGGGTCTGCTTGGAGACTATCATGATCTATCATCGGGAATCATCAGGTATGAACTCACTGACCTCATCTTGTTCGGCCGCGTGCGCAGCCGGAAGTCGTACAGAGCGCTGTTTGGGTTCCTGATGCGGATAGACAGGAAGAAGTTGACACTGCCGACCCTCATCTTCAACTTGAACGTCATACCACGGCGGATCTTAACCTATGGAGACGAAAGTGATATGTAAGTTTGTGTTTAACTGGTCTGGTTCTACTGAAATACAGTAATTTATGCACAGTCACCTTTGCTCGACTCCATAAAGGTTAAAATAGCCTATTTTTATCCTCCTGGATAAAACGAAGGATAATTTCATTCAAAGTGCTACTTTCTGACATCGCGCATAAAAAGTGCCTCCTACCCTGAAGGACAGGAACTGCAGCGTCCCCTGTGGCAGGTCTCCCTGCACGGTTTGCCCCACTGCCACCTCAGCCGGTTCTATGGGAGAACGGAAACAAGAACACCAAGTGATTAGAAACTAGCTGTCTTCCGGTACAAGGGTGATATTTTCTGATGAACCAAGGAGCCAACTTCTTTGCCAAACATATCTTCTAATGACAAGAAAGGTCAAATAGCCACCTCATTGTCAGACGCTTCTAAACTTCGAACTGAAGTCTGAATTCAAGAAGTCTTTTTATCGCACTCTCCAATAGAGGTTAGGTTTGGGCATCTTTTTGAAAGTTTGTATTGGTATTTCATTTTGTCAGGTTTTCTTTTTTCGGGTACCTGTGGGCAGTACATGACGTGCGTTATTTATCTATTTGTTTGTTTATTTGTTGATAGTTACTTTATGAATGATACTTTCGGTACCTTTGCAAGTCCTTCCCTCCAGTGCGTCCTTGATGTAGTCCGTGGCGGCGAAGTTGTCCACAGCGAAGACATGCGTGGCGTCAGGGTCTGTGGCAATCTGCCTCAACTCCCGTACATCGTAGCCCCCGATACCGATGGCGAACACGTTTACCCCGGCCTCGTGCGCGCTGGAGGCGGGCCCCTGAACGTTGTCGGTAGCCTCACCATCCGTGACTACGATACCAACCTGTGTGAATAGGTAGATGTGGTTATGGGCTGAATCTTGTGTGTAGTGCACCTCAACGGAGCATGTGAGCCACAACACCTGTGGCCCAGTACTTGATCTTCGTGGAAAAGGATTACTAGTATTTCCTTCTTAAAATGAAATACCAATCTACCAATGCCCCATAGAGCCATCCAAATTTGTTAACATTCGCTCTGTCTCCGATAGTCGCCAGGAGTAATTGTCGGAGTGAACGTGAACTAACAAGAGGAGAAGGTTCATAGCGCTAGTATCTTAGCCTGGTATCCAGCCGTATTATATCTGGGGAGCTACAATACGGCTGGATACAAGGCTACTAGTATTTACAGTACTAGCAAAACAACAAAGAACGTGACATACCTTAGGAATAGCCTGGTACGGAGGCCTGGCACCTGCCTCCTCAGAAAAACTGACGTCTGTCATGTACCGCAAGGCGGCGCCCGTGTACGTCCTGCCTTGTAGGTATGTGATGTTGCTGATAGCTGACTGAGTGGGTAATAAAATAATCATTGAGGTCACTGAAATGTTTTAAAAGGTGACTAAAATTTCATATGCGTCTATACTGGTTAGCTGATATCATATACATGAGGGCCAATTGGATAGTACATGTACATGTATTTAGTACGAGGAGGTTAAGTAAGATAAACCTCCTTGGGCTTTTGATACTGTCCGGCTAGCCTCCACCAGACCTTCCTATGGGGTACGGGGATCGTAGAAGTTGGCAAGAAATCGGGAAATTGATTAGGGGAGTCAGTCCACGCTAATGTAAATGTTTTCCCTGCCAAATCCTCTAGTATAACAAATGAAAATCCCCTAGAAAATTATTCTCCCCTGACAAATTGATACCAGAGAAGTCAGTCTGGGAGAGGCTACTGTCTGGCCCCCGGTAGATCTGCTTGGAGATTAGCGAACACCAAGGTCCTACCTGAACATCAGCTTTGTTGCCATACTCAGTCAGGTTGAACTCATTCTGTACCTCGTCGCTGCAGGAGGAAATTGAGAGCAAAATAAGGCCCGGGTTGATTATATGACTGACATCCGGGAGCACATCAATTTTCGACCGTTTCCTAAAACATTGTCTCGACCAAACTGTCGAAATATATAGTGTATATGTTGCAAAATGCCAAAGTCAACCCCCAAAGAAGAAGATTTGAGAGAACAAAAATAAAGAATCTATTGTTCAATATACCATACACCGTGAGTTCAATCATTTGTTCAACCTTCCTGACCACGAAGAAAATTTCTTTTTGCAAAACGTTTTTTTTAATCCGGATCCCAGGGAATGTCATCCAAATATTGTCAAATCAACGTGGCCTACGTTAATTAGAATCATTTGATACCGTTACCTTTCCCACACAAAGGTTCTAGGACGCAAACCCTAAAATATGAAGTGCTGAAACGGAAACATTTTACTCATAAAAAACTAGAGTTCCACGAACACATACCTTTGCCAAATAAACCAGGTTTGTTATGTAGAATGATGTCTGTAGACATAAATGTGTTACTCATTACATTTTATTTTATATGCCCGGAGTTGGTTCATAACATTTCGCCATTGCTTGTACAAATTAGATCCCTATTTACATGATGATATCAAATTGTATCAAGCATCACTTAAGCTATCAGCATACCAAAAATCATGATGACCCTTTCATCCCTTGATGACCCTTTCATCATCTTGACTTATTCTCTTTCAAAGTAGGAAACTAAACCGGCTCCTGCAGTTCAAGAAAAGACCTTACCGGACCCAAACATACACCTCTTACTCTCTGCCATCTTTCTCAGTTCCATATGTGTCAAGTTTGAAAGTCCTATCACGGAATGCAGTGGATTTATCAACTTTCCGCATTAATTATGCAAATTTAATTTATATAATTAGTATCTCATTATGAAAGTTTTTACTTAGGATATCTACATACCAAAAATCATGACGATCCGTCAACATGTTCATATTTTGCCATTAATTATGCAAATGAGATCATCATCTGCATAATTAATATGTATAGATATTTCTTTCTTTCTCAGCTACAAGTGTGACAAGTTTGAAAGACCTATAAAGGAATGCAGTGGATTTACAAACTTTCCTCATTAATTATGCAAATTAGCTGTCAATTTGCATAATTAGAATTCCATCATGTAAGTCTTTCCTTTGGCTATCTACATACCAAAAATCATGACGATCCGTCAACACGTTTATATTTTCTCATTAATTATGCAAATGAGGTCATCATTTGCATAATTAATATGCATTGATATTTCTCTCTTTCTCATCTATATATGTGACAAGTTTGAAAGTCCTATCATGAAATGCAGTGGTTTTATAAACTTTCCTCATTAATTATGCAAATAAGTTACTGATTTGCATAATTAGTATTTCATAATGTACATTGTTACTTGGGCTATCTACAAACCAAAAATCGTGACGATCCATCAACACGTTCTCGAGTTATTCTCGTCCAAAGTTTGGAAGGAAATCGGCGACTGCAGTTCCAAACAAGCCGCTAGGGGGTCCAAACCTAAAATACTTACTCTCTGCCCCAAGGGCTACCTACCACTCAAAAATCATAACCACAGCATGTCCAGAACACGAGATATCAAAAATTGAGGTTCTGCTGCAGTACCTTAGCAAGCCGCTAGGGGGCCCATTATCGAACTTGACCTTCGTTTTCCCGACCCCTATCCACCTACCAAATATCATCGGGATCCATCCAAGGCTTCTCGAGTTATGCTGTTAACACACACACACACACACAGACAGATACACAGACCCACAAGCCTAAAACATAACCTTAGCCATTCTGGCAAAGGTAATGACTACATTTTAAAAGAGAGCTGCTAGTGGGTCGGGGAGGGGGGGGGGGAGAAACATCCAATCACTTTGGCTTAGTCAAGACCTATATATACAAAAGCCATGAAACTCAATTCAATTTCTAAGTTAATTTTATGTTTTCGGTAACACAATCTCTTTCACGGAGATGAAAAATGAATAGTATATAATACATCATCATACCTGTACTGTACCACACCGATACGGGTACGGGACTGTCCGATCTCAAACCCGTCCACTACAGACACCACGAAGTCTTTCACCGTCTCGAAGTTGTCCGCCCCGACACTACCGGAGCCGTCAAGTACAAACACCATGTCCATACCGGGGATCTTACACTCTGTGAAGAAGGCAGTTTACCGTAAACGTACATTCAGAGTTAAAGGAAGGCTTCTACAGTACTATAAAATCACCCAATGACCCAAATAAGTTTTCCCCTCCTATAGGTAAAAATGACGAGGAAAGAACAAAAGAAGGAAAATATATCGTGTGTTAGTCTTAAAGGCTTGTAACGTAACTATTCACTCAAGCATTTAAACGCCATGAACTGCCAAGCAAAGTGTAAATCTATTCAATTGTTGTGTTTGTGTCATTTTCATTGTTTTGAACGACGTTTACAATACAAGGCGTTAAACAAAAGAAAATGAACCGAACTTGGTGCTCAAACATAATAGAGCGTTGTGCTCACGAAATCAACGTATCATTAAGCTAATCAAAAGTTACTATTCAAATCTTAGCGGTCAAAGTACAGATTGTTAACGTTGCACGTTGTCAGGATAACAAGAACGATGACGCAGCTGAAGTGACTAAAATTCAGTCCTTTTCATTAGACATGCCAGGGTTGCTAACGCTGTATAATACGCAGTGTGCGAGAACTAGGCAACCCCGCCTTAAAACCAAACGAACTCCACCTTTTGCAAATCAAACGTTAACTGTAAGCTGTCAGGACCACGTTGAAGCTCATATATCTTAAACTAAGCTTAGCTTTGTAAACGTAGTTTGCTACACCTTTTCCTTGACCTTTACCGGTAGAGGTATTATATATGAATAAGGTGCCAAGAATGATAAGATCTCATAAATATTTCAGTGAAATATTTTCACTTTTGTGAATGTCTTGTTTCATTCATTAATGTGAATGTTTTACTCATTCTGTTTGACACATTTTCCAGTGGCTCTCATAACTGACATAAGGTAACAAACATGCATATAGCGGGAAAATGGAGACAGGAAATGAAATAAACTATTCTGGAACCTTTTTGGACCTTTGACCTAACTTCCTCTCAGTGTCTAGATGAAAAACAGTTCCTTATGAAAACCAGTCACTCTACAGCACTCAAATAACTACGGGAACGGACACACAAACAAACGTACAAACACACTAATAATCAAAATAATAAAATCTCCGTATGCACAAGTAGAATAAGTCATTTAAAGGTCTGTACGTTTTGTGCCTTTTATAGAAATAATTTAGTTCTGACCTGACTCCTGTTCTAGCTCATTGACAGCGTCGATGTATGTCTGCTTGTCGCCCTGCGTGTTGTAGCAGGTGACCCACAGGTCGGCCTGGAGGTCCAGGCTAAGCGGCAGGTCCGTCTGACAGCCTGCGAACAGAATCCTGGCGGCCAGGGCGCAGTACAGGGGCTTCTGCAGGTCCGACACGTCCACCTGGTCCCAGTCGATCCCCAACTCCACCTGGAAAACAAACGTTAAACATCATTACGATCAGACCTACGTTATATTCCAAATTGGGACCCGACCGGGCACCTTTTGGAGACAAAATATGATGAATAGGACACCAAACTGAATTTCCATCATACCTTTTCCTTTTAAATCCCGTGCCCACTAATATGAAAGGTTGGTGATCCAAATCATGGGGTAAAATTGAAGAAAAAGTATATGATCTGTGTATACGTAAAGACAAGTTAAGTGTTGAAATAACCATTTGTATCTTTATTCTCAAGCAGTATGTCATGTCAGGCGTTTGATTGATATCTGTTGCCATGGAAACATACTCACCAAAATGGCGTCCTTGGTAGACTGACTGGGGGAGACTCTCTCATACATTTCCGGCGTCACGCCCCAGATACATGTAGTAGCGCCCTCTGCCTCTCCGAACTGGGTCTCCACCCACGCTGAAAATAAGTAAATTTTAACTTTAAACACAGGCAAGGATCTATCTGAGTCTCTTCACTGAGTAGCGTATACTACACAAACTCTCTTTCGAGAGATATCATTTTGAATTATTAATTCGGATAGTCTTTCCATTCGGCTTTTACTAGTACATATAGGACGTTTATAACCGAGTGGATATTTGGATGTTTCTACGCATACCTGTATATTGACATACGTATTCTGTTGTTTGATTGGTTGAATGTTTCTTGCACTGGAGTCACATACGGATACTGATGCCTGTTTGGTCGACAGTGACGAATAGTACTTTCAGTACTGTGAAGTATGTTAAGCATCGCATCTAATTTTTTTCCTAGTTTGTAATTGCTTGCAAGCCTAGCCTGGAGTCCAGCCTCGTTGTGCTTTTAGTCGCTCTCCGAAAGGTCTGCTTCCGCCAACAAGGCTGGACTCCAGGCTATAGTAAACAGAATGTTACTGATCTTACCGATCCTGCGCAGCATGCCCGCATCATCTTCGAAGATCTGGGCCAGGTTGATCCGTCCGATACAGGCGTCAACTATGTCTTTCCCCTTCTCACCCGCCTGTGTGAGAAAGAACATTAGATAGTTATTGTATTTGTTAGCCTCCTTCGCAGACTTCGAGCGGGGCCGGTTTTTATTTGGGCGGGGGGTCTACACAGAAGGCTAGATTATCGATCGCCTGACGATAATGTGATATCATGGGTTTTACTCGAGCCCACCGTAGGCATTTTGAACTATTGTGCGGTAGCAGAAGTGATTGTTATCATTTCTCATCATTTGTAATGAGAGAACATTATATTCATCGAAAATAGTTTAGAATATCTAAAATACAGGTATTTACAGCTTTTTTTTGGCGTTAGATTTTTTGTTTGGTTGGTTGCTTGGTTTTATCACAGTAGACCACGCAGAACGCACGTAGGACATGTACAGACTACGTCATAGAATTCTTCTTTGCAACAGCAAATACACTTTCAAAAGGCGACTAAAAATTATAAAGACAGAAACATTGTCATTCGATAAATGTTTGCTTTAGACATACTTGCATGTACGAAGTGCGAAACCAACGGACAAAAGTTGAAAAACAGGACTATCTGTCGACGTAACGCATGCATATATACCTACAAATTTTGTTTTTACGACGTATTTACAAAGATGTTATATCTGAAGTTATGCTCAATTTATTGATATCAACAATTAATTCTGTGTGCAAATTTATCATTGCTGATCCAGCAAAAATAGCTATACTATTGATTGAAAGATTTCATTTTGAATTCGACACTTCTTGATTGTCGAGAAAACAAAAAGAAGTTCGGAAGTGCTAGTGAACAGAATCCTGAAAAGATACACTCGTCAAGTTTGACAATTTTCACCGTCTTAGCCACTACTTAGATATATAACGGTAAAAACTTGCTGATGACGGTTACGTTACCTGTAGCGTCAGGTCCACAGGTGTGTCGTCCGCCCAAGCGGACACCAACAGACACACAGACACGATCAGAAACTGCCGCATCTTCGAGAAATTTTTCTTCAACTTTCCTCTGTCTAGAAAGTGATGGCGGCTAAGTCCGTTAAACGCTACGTGAGCACACCTATAGACGGTACGTGAGCGAACCTACAGCTTAAATACTGACCACGTTAGCAACCCAACAACACATGCCCTTGCCATCATTGGTCTCTGGGTGTTGCCCAAAAAGTGCCAAAGGTCTTAAAGACCTTATGATGATGAAATACACGTCGTTAGGACGTTAGTGCTATTTGATAGTTTGTCCAGCACGTTTTGATGTACAATTACCGTTGATAGTCTTCACCCCCCTGCGTCAGACGTTTTATGGTCTCAGAGATAGATACGCGCGTGTCAAATAGGGTACGGAAATTGGGCGATCCCATACGTAGCTAGGGAAGATATTTTGTTGTTCTTCTTTGAAAGACAAGTATGCTATGTAAGTCCATAGGGTAAATATGAACATACATTGTGCATACATAAGTTATTTTGGCATTTTTGCACACCTCTTTATCTTTCAATTGCGTAAACATCAAATACACGTGCAATGTACATATTCAAATAACTGTTGCATTGTAGTTTGGCCAGCTCTAAGTACGCACAGTCGTCAACTAAATTAGAACAAATACCAGTAAAGTAACAAAAAGTAAACTGTGAGACATTTCGCGTGGGTTGTAAAATGATCCCCGGAAGACTAGGCTGAACTGTAAAGAAACAGACTACGCCTTAATTGACAGCTTAATTGTTAAGAAAGCGACGCTGGTCACGTCTTGGATATGTACTCAGACGACAGATACGTGTACACCTCTTGAATCTGACTATTGACCGTCAAATATTGAACTAGCACAAGTTCGAACTTGCTAATCTTTTTTTCCTGTAACGTTAATGTTAAACAAACATCCTGGGTGTGGTTGTCACTTGTAATGTGAAGGAAACTTCTAGTGTCCAAGCAGACGTGTCAGCTGGATAACAAAAGAGAAGAAGTTGGCCAAATAGGGACAAATATAAGTTGTTCAGTCAGTCAGTCTTTTGCAGTCTATCCAGCTATCACCGCTGGCCAGTCAGTTCACTCCTAGGCTAATAAACTCCTGCTAGACCTTTATTCCTGACAAATTCCTCTATTACTATTCGGCTAGGCCGGAGTCTGGTAGAAACT
Source organism: Branchiostoma floridae (assembly GCF_000003815.2). NCBI lineage: Eukaryota > Metazoa > Chordata > Leptocardii > Amphioxiformes > Branchiostomatidae > Branchiostoma > Branchiostoma floridae. The sequence continues at coordinate 9,266,597 of NC_049988.1, read as the reverse complement.
TCCCGCCTTTTTACCACCCTTGAACACGCTCTAGTACTCGGATTAGATATCAAACCTCCGAGCAGATATTTGGAGGGAAAATTGTCATTATCCCAACCAACAAACTCAGCATAACCTCAATAGTGAGATTCCCGGTTTCCCGAGTAGTCTAATTACTATGTTTTATCACATAATGGTACTTTACTAAAAGCGGGTTTACGGTAATGAGAGGTGTGTAGAAAAGTCACACACCTGCACAGTTTGTTAAGTCAAATAGCGGGATTACCATGGGCGTGGTTTCTTAACCTTAGGCTTAGCATGTTTCACTGGAATGTTAATTGTTAGTTGAACATTGTTCTATGTCAGTGCTATGGACGCTTACTGTTATACTTGTTTCGTAGTTTGAGGGTTGGGGGTCAAGGAAGGTTATGGTTTGCAAATCGGCCATAAGATTTTTTTCAAGTTCGACGTTAACCATGTTGTAATATGAATTTTACGTTGAAGAGTCCGACTGAACGACCGTTTGTTTAAGTAATCGGATTGATCTGTTGCTGTGGTTGTCAGTGTTGTTAATAGTTGATATTTAAGAGAGAACTGACCCTTGTTACCGGGATACGTCATATACAGACGTCTACAAGATAGTGAAGCTATAGCCTCCATAACAGGATCTATAGGCCTTTTTCTCGTCATGATACATTTTTGCTGGCTATTTCTTTGTGTACGACAGTGGCAAAAACGACTCAGTACAAAGGGAAATGGTTAGCAAACGTGTAAATGAGCCTCCTGAAAGACAAAAAATCGAAAAAGAGCCAGAGAGCTTGGAATGGAGCGAGGCTAGAAAAGATAGCTATTGTTGACTCAACGGGTACCTTAGATCCCCAATCATTTGAGCCAACGTGATTGAAGTTGTTAGGCACATGCATACATAGTGCAGTGTTTTCAGTAAACTTCCATATCTAACGAGTATGTTTTTGTTACCCCATTTTGCGGTCTGCCGTTCAGATTTTTGTCATACAAGCTAGCTGATAAACAGTTGAGGAAAAGGTTAGAGCTGCCAAAGAAAAATTGAAAATGTCAACATGTATCTTAAATCTACTCATAAAGTACAAAAAGCTCTGCGTACATGAATGTAGGTGGCGCTTCGACTGGCGGCCATAGTTTTACATGGGCTCTTCGCATGGCGACTAAAATAAATCATTTTTATGTCAACTCGTGTGTTTGAAAGTCTCTAAGGTAATTCTAAATGTGCGTTAAGACATCTAGAACTGCTTGCGAAAGCATTCATAGGCTTTAAGCTTAATTTCTCGCTTATTTTCACATTTTTACAAATTTGGACTACAAACCCTATCACAGCCTAATCTGCAGTACCGCTACCGGCCGCGTCTTGAAAAGTGGCTAAGGAGACCGTCAAATTGCCAAATTTCGGTCTTTTCGGGAATGGGGAAATCGCAGAAGGCTCGCAAAGGGTTTTAACTTTTTGGGGCTTGTGTGGCTTTGATTCGGAAAATACGGCCATTTAGAGTGCCGAATGGTAATGTGTAAGTCATTTCCCAAACAAAAAAATGGAATAGTAGGTCCTAAGTCGTATATTTCCTTTGCATTTTACCGATGGAAGTGATCGTGTGTGCTTGTTAGGTAAATTGTCACTTTCTGAAGGGATACCGCATCCAAATTACAAGCCTATTTTGTAGAGCTAGAAGATGTCAAACAAATGCAACCGTGCATGTGTCTGTTTCTTTATCAAAGGCTCCAAATTTCGGTTTAAATGCTTTAATATGTTGTGACCACTCAACGGTGTAATATACACTCGAACGCCGGGAGGAGCTGCTTGGGTATCCACGAAATCAAATCAGTGTACGTTACCAATGATGAGAACTTTGATCATATCCCCCTAAGGATTGTTTTCAACATTCTCTTTTCTTTTCTTTCTTTCTTTCTGCAGGCCCTTCTTCAAGTTGGTGAGATGCTATGGAGGGGTTACAAGCTTAATGGTATTGTTTTACACTAGCTAAAACTGATGGAAATCAAGATGCTGGCAAAAACGCACGAGAGGACAACCAACAAGAATTAAGACTTATATAAGCTCAAAAACATGTTTTTGGAGGCCGCTAGTGTATTGACATCATCTATAAAAAGTATAACACACATAGTAAAACATGGTGTGTATGTATCATGAATGCCGGCATATTTCAAAGCTTCTGTAGTCTCTGGTTTGGCACCTTCGATATGTAAAATCAATGAATAGCAGCTATTTTATACGTGTGATTAGGGAACCTTGATTCAATCAATCAGTGCTCAGAGTTGTAAGCATTATGTACACATTTACTCACATGTGTCGTAAGTATTACTAAAAAGGTTCGGGTTTCAACATAGTTAAGTTGACGTATCTTTGATCCGTTTGTGAGATTTGTTGTTAACGTCTGCCATAACGGTATTACTCTAACTTTATGAATAGATATGAGTTTGATTGAATGCTCTGCTGTAAATATCAAGCTTGATTACCATCACTTGCATCATGGGTGCTCATGGGCATAATTCATCCTACTCCTTCTATTTATGTTCATACGTTCAAAACAGCGAAACTAAACAGCTTGAAGCATTTATAGCTTTAAAACATGTACTGAAAATGCTACAATTTCAATTCAGATGTTTCTGTATTGTCACACTGTTGAGAAATAAATAAAAAGAGAACCTTGAATGAATACAATCTCGTTATCTGATGTCAGAACCACGAGTAAAAGAGTCAGCATGTGGAACTACCTTGAACGTTTGTTGACAGGAGTTTGGCAAGATGTTATTACGCCTGCCACCCAAGGTTTATCATGCGACATTAAACCTTTCTCTGAGGGATGACCTGAAAAGTATAGTAGAAAGGTTCAACTCGAAATTGAAATAATAGATCTACATGGCGACGACAATTATTTTGTTGGCAAGTTGCAGAACATGTTTGTATCTATGCTATATTGGTTCTCTTTATATAGTGAGTTCTCTTAACAGGATGTTCTAGAGATAGGTGTGATTAACTTAAGATGTCCTCAGTTGCTTGAGACTCGAAGTTCTCTTATCTATCTGAAGTCACTGTAAGACAATGCATGTGCTCAGTGCTGTTATTTTAGGGGGGAAAGTACATCCTATCGAAATCATGACTTCATAATGAAAAATTACTCAGAAACTTTTACTCGTGGTTTATTAGACAGACATATAATGTACATACAATTATAACTCTTCCAACAACAATTAACAGCCAGTAGATTACACAATGTTACACTAATACATCCAATACATTATAGCATACACAAAAGTGTCTTACATGTATTCCAGTTAACGTTATTTCATAAACGTTAGCATATATAAGCAGAATGCCAAATACACATTGATAAATTATGATAATGAATAACATCACACCTGCCTCTCCTCAGATACAGCTGCCTGTTTCAAAGTTAGAGATTCCCTAGCATGTTAACTCCTTTTGAACACTTGAGAAACATTCAGTTCAATCTTATCATTGCTAGATAAGCAGGAAAGGCCACTCTGACTTAATGTCCCGGATGACATCCCCTGCATGCTCCAAAAGTGATAGGACAGTTCGCTTGAAAAGTCGAAAGGTTATGAAAATTCTCAAAACATGATATGATAAGCAAAATAAACCCTTTATCATTGGTTGATTGTATTGACTCAGAAGACGGTGTAACTGAACGTTTACACTAAGTCTTGTTCTTTCAACCGAAAGCCCAATAAACGCCTTCGCCTCTCCCCCCATGCGCCCCATGCTCCATGCACACATCCTATAGCATTTGGAAAGAAAATTGGATCTATTCACAGGCGAACAGAGAGAAACATCGTTACATTTGTTCAACATCTTCTTGTTTCGCAAAATAAAAATAACGCTTGGATAGTCCTTCAGATTCACAAAGTGATAGTCCACAGAACATTACACTCAACGACCTCTATTGGTAAATTCTAAAGGCAACGTGTCATTTATGACCTAAAATCCAACGATCCTGTTTCTGAAATGTCTTAAATATTGTTATTCTTGGTTTCAGATGGTCGCATTATTCAAAACAATGTCAAGTAAGCCTTAAAATTCAAACCCCTTTGCGAGCCTTTCATGATTTCCAAATTCCCGAAAAGAGGGAAATTTGGCAATTTGACGGTCGTCTTAGCCACTTTTCAGGGACGGCCGGGAGCGGTACTGCAGAAAAGGCTATGATAGGGTTTATAGTCCTGACTTGAAAATGTAAAGATATGCTAGAAATTAGACTTAAAGCAGATAAAAACCTTCCCAAATAGGCCCTGACATCTTTACATACATCTAGAATGACCTTTAAAACATAAGTTGACATAAAAAGGATCGATTCCAGGTGCTACGCGAGGAGCCCATGTTACACCATGTCCGCCCGTCGAAGCGCCACCTACATTACTGTATACATCATATCTTTTACGTTTTGAGTAAGTTATGGGGAACGCGGACATGTCAACAGTTTTCCATTCACGAGTTTAACCTTTAACTTAACTGTTCATCTTCTTTTGTGGAGTAAGGAACTGTCAGAGAAGCCCAGCCGTCACAGAAACATTAAGATCTCTCACACCAGACGTCTGCTTGGAGACCTTATCCGCTATACTATACTAGTATATGACAACTTTGATCTTTTACTGAAATGTTCCTCTACTTATCATGTAATTAACACCTGGACAAGACCACAAGATGAGGTCATTAACACTGGCTTCCAAGCAGATGTTGGGAGGGAACGTTGTGCCGTTTTCTGATTGATCCGTTGAAACGTTTTGGTGACGTTAACGTTATCTCCAACCCAAAATACCGAGGAAAAAAAATCCTGAAAAAATTAGGGTCGGTAGGTAGAGATTATCTTTTTCTCTTGTAGTTTTATAAAGACTGGCCAAAGGTCTTGTTGAACTGAAATGCATGAGGACACTTACATGTATCTTTCAATGTCAAACTTTCATTCTGTGCATAATGGAGACATTTATCCTTCATTAGATAAGACAGGAAGTAACTTTACTTCAATACTAAGCAGACTGAATAAAAATTCTAATTGGAAACTAACGTTATAGCTATGTGACAAAAAAGTCTAGGGTTGCCAGTTTTTTTTCCAGGGTAGGTCAGGAAACACAACATTTTTTTCCGAGATACGTGTTTGCAGTACTGTTCTTTCAGAGAATTCTCTAGCTCTAAACATTGAACTGATTTGCCTAACATCTATCTGGTAGTGTGTACATTCTCATGTGTTGTACACACATGTCCATAAACATTCAGATTACATTGTTATATGGATGATGGAATCCCAAAACGGATGGTTGCCTTCAATGTGGTCAGGAAGGTTGAACAAAGACACAGAGTACGGTACACTGAACAGTTGCCATTCTATGATGGTAGTATATGCTTTCCGATATATTTTTAAAAAAATGTATGGTATATATTTGCTCATTTTGCAGCTGCTTTGTACAATTTTCAGCAGGGATTTTTTTTTTCTTTGGAAACAGCCAAATATTGATGCGCATACTGATGTCATCCATATACTAGTAATCAAATCAATATGGCTTAGTGAAGATAAAATTGATGGCTTTCGGTGTCAAATGTGCAGATATTGGCATCTTTGGCATACAAATACACGTGTGTTCTCTGGGCACACTTCAATTCGTGAAGAAACCTTAACAAAGACAGCAACAAAGACTTTTTTTCCTTTTTATTCTGCCTTTTCACAACACACCTTCCATAAATCCTTCTATGAAGAAAACATGTGACACAAAGAAAATATACCAGACTAATAATACACATGTATGCGTTTTCATGTAGACTAATTTATCAGTAACCAGTATATAAATAAATAACATTGAAATATAGAGGACTTGATGGCAGTTACCCAATAGATGTACATTAATGCAACATATATCAGTTTACATGGGTAAATTCAAAGTCCAGATATAACAAAGTTAAATACTCTAAACTTACACATAGCAATTATACACATGGAGAGAACATACTTCACTTATTCTGTCATCTTTTTTCAAGACTGTACAAAGTGTGAATTGTATGTAAAAAAATGTTAAAATATTCACGATAAACTACAAACATTTCAACACTGCACGAACCATTCCCCAAATGACCAAATAAGGTACTGGCCTGTCCGTCTCGTCATCAATTGTTCTGTACCCTCCTAATATATATAATGGACAGCCCCTACTGCATTATACCAGCTGAGTCCACAACTTTAGAAGGAAGGAAATATTACAACGGGCATTATACATACAGAACTGACGACATTTCCTTTTCTGACATTTTCTGACACTAATTACATATAGAAAAAAATCTACTCATTGACTTCAATACCTTAAGGCAATTGAATGGGCAAAGTTTACAGTTAGTATCTCTGCTTGTCTGAATAAGCCTGCTTTAAATTTGTAATGTAGTGTGTCTATAATGTTCCTTATACATGTTGCCTCTAAGGGCTATTTCAATATACATGCTAAAGGGAAGAATCTATTTTATGTAACTGACACAGTGGGAGGAAAAATTATCTTGCCTGACCCTCTTTAGATAACTTACTGTAATTACCCCATTCTGTGTCTGTGTCTGTATAGCCAGTATACCCGCCCTTCAGCGTAACAGCTTCACAGGCATGTGACAGCAGCTGGTTATACTACTGAGTGACCTGTCACAGCTAACCTTTGCACATCTATCTGCAGCATTCTATTATAATATATTTGCTGTCTTGCGTGACTTTAATGCTAGTGTTTGGCTATACTTTTGCAAAAAGCAGTGGTTATCATAGGCCACAAAAACATTTCAGGTGAATAGTGCATCATTGACTGTGTGTAACACTGCCCCCATTCTGTAATACATGGTATTGCAGCTTGGTAGAAGTGAGTGAGTATCCTTAACTGTGTAACCTTGGCATAATAATATCAAGGACATTATATATTACATCCTTGATAATATTAACCCTTACATTCTAATTCTACTCTATCCCGACTAAACCTGAGTGGTGGTGGCTGCAAATTCCGTAGGAATTTTAATGGTAGTCTTTTAATTTAGTACTTCTTTGTTTCATACGTAGGTGTAACATTTATGATTACAGTATTTAGCATTCTATAATACTGATTAGGTCAAATAGCTTGGTTTTATAGGTGACATTCTTCTTAGTTTGAAGATCCAAAATTTTTGGTGAAAATCATTCAAAACTCAGTTTTCTGTCTTTTCTCTCATTTTACAGCAGTTTTCTGAAGGATTCACAACTTCGCAGACATCAATATATGGTTCAATCTTTCGATTCCTTGCAACTTTCTATTAAAAATGGATGTATATATCAAATGGCCATTTCTACCTTTTTTTATGAGGAAATTCACATGCATAAGGATGTCAAATATAAACCCCAATTGCTATGACCACAGTTTGGAGGGAAGGCCCTGAGATGGTGGGATATTTAGATGACAGACTTGATCTTGTTAAACCTGGAGTTTTCCTTCATGATCTTCTCCTTCAGGTCCAGCTTGTAGGACAGGATGTCTCCCTTCCACTTCCGCACCGTGCCGTGTTCACACACCCAGATTTCCTCCGCAACCTGGGGGAAAATATTGGTTCTACGGTTAGAACAGTCCTCGGTGCAAAGTATCTTTTTTAACAAGTTTGCTCAGTGCAAGGCCATTGACCACTTTTGGGCACCGAACTACGCTCACTGTAGCAGCATCTCTTGTCCCTAAGTCAGAAACATTGAGCTTCAGCAAGTTCATTTAACTGAAAACAATCTGTTCCGATTACATCAACGGTAAGGACAAATTGTTGTGGTCACTCAGCAGCAGTGAGAATGATATTAGCTTGCAAACTTAACCAGTTTGATGAGTTAACGTCCTAAACTGGTTTATGAGTAACTTGTAAACTAATCTAGTCTGAAGTAATGTCTGATCATAAGTGAGTGTAATGTTCCACTAAGCATGTTAACTTTGCTAGGTTAATGGATAATTTGTTAACTGGATCTTGTTAATAGATAACTTCTTACTAACATGGTTCATGAGTTTAAAACTGTTTAATGAGCAGCAATCATGTTCCACTTAACCTATTAACTTGTTACGGTTAATAGATAACCTGGCTGATAGTTGAGTCATGTCTGATCAGCCCCAGTGAGTCTTATGTAACCAGTTTAATGGATAACTTATTAACTTGATCAGGTTGATAGATAACTTAACCAGATAAATGTAGAACTTGTTAAGTTTGGCTAATCAATAACTCGTTAACTAACCTGGTTGATGAGTCGGAAGTCGTGGCTGATGAGTACCAAGCCGCCCTCGAAGGCGTTGATGGCGTCGGCGAGCGCGTCGATGGTCTCCAGGTCCAGATGGTTGGTGGGTTCGTCCAGTAGCAGGAGGTGTGGCGCCCGCCACGCCAGCCACGCGAAGATCACCCGCGCTCGCTGTCCGTCGGACAGGTTCTTCAGCGGACACATCTGGGGGGAGGGGAAGGAGATGTTAGCACAGCGAAAGGAAAGTGATCTCGATCCAGCTTAAGCTCAGTGAAGTCTTCTACAGGTCGTGACAGATGCTATGTACAGTATTTACAGGTTTATTGTACCAGAGAAATTCTCGTACATGTAGCTCTTTTCGACAAGCACAATGAACAGTGAACCACAGCTTAATGTTCTGTCCTAAGGACTGCAATTCTTTTCAGTAGTGTGCATGTAGCGACACAGCCAGAATCAAACTCACGGCTTCTAGTTCCAGAGGCAGGGCCACTAACCACTGGACTGCGCACGCTACAGGGTTAATACATCAAACCTCCAACCTCAGTATTTACAAACACACACATGAATAAAACTACTTCCACAGAGTGAGACAACTATGATCATGAGTTATAAGGCAGAAATCCTGACCTGTTGCCTGCCTGTGAGCCCGTACTTCCCCACGATGGAACGCATCTCTTCAATCTCCTTCACTTCAGGGTAACTCGCCATCAGGAACTCCACTGCAGACTGGTTCAGGTCCAGCTTCTCTTGAAGATGCTACAAGAAAGACATTGTTCAGTTATTCATCATCATCATCTTTCATCCTCTTGTGAGGTGGAGCAGATGAAGTTAATCCTCCAGAACTGCTTGTCTTTATTGCAGAGAGAAGCCCTTTCCCTTCCAGCCCTGTTTCGTCCTCAATGAGTTTCTTAAGAGTTTTGACTTTTTCCTTTGTTATGTTTCGGAATCTTGTGAGACTACATGTACTTGTGACCTCTACCGAGAACCAGTGCAGGCGTGGCGAGCCACACTTACATCGTTGGAGCCTAAAGTCAAGCATGACGAAGCTTGGCCCCAAGACTGGAAGTTCAGTTATTAAGATGATAAAATCATACTAATAGGCAGCAATTAAACTTAGCATGCACCTACAAATAAAGGCCTCTCAGCAGAAGCCTTCAACAGAATTTATAAACTCCAGGCAAAAACAGCTATACCATGCATCACAATATCTATGAAAGACTATATGATTTGTAGATGCTATTGGAAAGGTAACAACTTACAAGTGTACATAACAAAAACATAAATTCTGCAGTTATTGTCTCTAGTCAAACACAAGAAAGTAACATATACACCCTATGTTCTGACACCCCTATGTTTTGGCACTACATAACACAAACTATCCCCCAGGGGTGTCGGGACATAAATGTGTTGGAACATTGGACTGTGCCCTAAAACCCCATCCACTCCAGCCCACCTGTAACCTGTAACACCTCCTGGTACCCACCTGGTGGAACCTGCCGATGCGCAGGTGAGAGTTTCTCCTGATCAGTCCGTCTGTCGGCACCAGCTCTCCATCCAGGAGTTTCATCAGCGTGGATTTTCCTGCGCCATTTGGCCCCACCAGAGCGATCCGAGAGTCCAGATCCACTCCGAATTCCAGATTACGGTAGATCCATGGCTGCAAAAGTGTCAAAAGAGTGTTTTCAGCCATGAGACAAACTTTTGCTTTTTGCATACATTTTTACAGAAAAAAATATTACCCTACAGTGTCTCTCTATATTATTTACACATAAAAGTGCCATACCTGTATGTAGTCAAGAAATAGTACGAAAGTTATCTATGCTTAGCAAAGATGTGGTTTTCTTACTGTAACATTGCTTGTGTTTAGGGAAAGAAAGAAGTAGCACTTAGCATTTCGCTAAATACAGAATGCAGCATCAACATTTTCATCATCGCTAGTACTGGTAAATCACTTTCTAAGCTGCAGACCATAGTAAAAATGAGCAACTTTCCAATGTTACCAAGACAATTTGTCAAAGTTATTGACACGCCCTCACGAGACTAGGTGACAAGATGACAATGATGATGATGACTTACCAGATCATCGGCGTATCTGAAGCTGACATCCTGAACCTGCATGACGGGCGGCGGGACCTTTCCGCATTCAGGGAAGTAGAAGGTCAGCGTCTGTGGGGGGAACACAAACCATTTCAGTTAACTTATATTCTAAACCCGCTTCAGAATGTCATGCATATGCTGTAATATTAACATTCAATATGAGTACTCAGGACCAATCTGTAACCTAAGGCACCCCACGGGCTTCTATTTGTATCAGGCGCGCTTCCACAAAATGTAATTCAAACACCGCAGTCAAAATATTGAATACTGGATTCTGGCTTTGGAAATGATGTTATTGTAGTATGGCTTTGAAAATCTTTTACAACTTATTATAACAATTCTCCAACACCCTCCAACAGTTAAACTTCAACTACTAGGGATAAAAAGACTCTCACCTGATCTAGAACAACTTTTTCTGTCAGTCCTCCGTCCACCATTTTCTTCAGGGTCTTCTCTTTGCTCTGTGCTTGTCTGGCAAGCTTGGCACTACCGTGGCCGAATCTGGCAATGTAACTCTGAAAGTACAACAGAAAATGGTAAAAAAACAAACACATACCAAATGTTCTAGTTCTACCTAGTTCTACCTCCTCTACTTCTTGCATTTACGACAAGACTTCCTGACACTCTACTGACAAACAACTACAGACACACGCCAACACAAACAAACTCGGAAAGAGGAGTGGATAATGAAACTGTGCAGGACAAGTGACATACAGGTGAAGTAAGACCTCACCTTCATGTGTTTGATCTGGTCCTGTTCCCACTTGTACCGCTTCGCCTGGTTCTCCAGCTGTTCCAGCCGTGTACGCACGTACACGTCGTAGTTACCCTAAAGGTCAAAGATTAAAGGTCAGGTCACAGGGATGCAGGCCATCAATTTGAATATAAAGAATATTGTGCTTACCATGATACTGTCTCTTACATAGGTTATTAGAATGTCACATACTAGGTTTGTCTTACATACTACTGAAAGACGCTATGTACAGTATTTACAGGTTCAATGTGCTGGGAAATTCCCCAAGCTCTTTTCGGCAAGCACAATGAACAGTGGACAATGGCTTGACGTCCCATCCGAAGGACTGCAACCCTTTCCGGTAGCGTGCATGTCGTGTGAGCGACACAGCCAGAATCGAACGCACGGCTCCTAGTTCCAGAGTCAAGGCCTCTAACTACTGGACTATGCACACCATCGTTAACTTCTTCTCAAGTTCACGACAATGACAATACATGTTTCTAATGTATTACTACTGTATAACAGCACAGCAAAAACCTCATTTTCCCTTTTGTCATAAAATTAAGCCCCATGAAAATAAATGGATTTACAGTATAAGAATACTACATGAAAAGTATTTTTTCCTAGGGAAGCATATTGTATGCTAACTGGAGACAAAAGACTGTACTTACACCATAGTAGTGCAGTTTACAGTTGTTAACATGGATGATGTTGGTACTGTACTTACACCATAGTAGTGCAGTTTACAGTTGTTAACATGGATGATGTTGGTACAGTACTTACACCATAGTAGTGCAGTTTACAGTTGTTAACATGGATGATGTTGGTACAGTACTTACACCATAGTAGTGCAGTTTACAGTTGTTAACATGGATGATGTTGGTACAGTACTTACACCATAGTAGTGCAGTTTACATTTGTTAACATGGATGATGTTGGTACAGTACTTACACCATAGTAGTGCAGTTTACAGTTGTTAACATGGATGATGTTGGTACAGTACTTACACCATAGTAGTGCAGTTTACAGTTGTTAACATGGATGATGTTGGTACAGTACTTACACCATAGTAGTGCAGTTTACAGTTGTTAACATGGATGATGTTGGTACAGTACTTACACCATAGTAGTGCAGTTTACAGTTGTTAACATGGATGATGTTGGTACAGTACTAACACCATAGTAGTGCAGTTTACAGTTGTTAACATGGATGATGTTGGTACAGTACTTACACCATAGTAGTGCAGTTTACAGTTGTTCACATGGATGATGTTGGTACAGACACCGTTCAGGAAGTCCTGGGAGTGGGACACCAGCACCAGGATTCTCTTGTAGCTGGATAAAGAATTGGGAATACATGTTAGATTGTTTGGTTTTACAATGGTATCACAGTTTTTTTTGTTTTATCGTCTTGTTGATGCAAACAGGTATTCCTTTGGTGTATGTTAACTCAGGTATTTACTGACTCCATGATATAGCAAAGTTACCAGAAGGCAAACAGAGATGGTAGACTTCACACCCCTCATGTAGGTCCAAAACACACATACGCACACGCATACTCACGCACACATGATCAATACTGATGACCAATCACTTTAGGATGAAACTCACAAGAGTTACAGACACGTGATCTCATCAACACGTGATCTTGCAGATACGTCAGGTCAGCAATTGGTCAAATGTGCCAGGAACCGTCTCTGTTCAGTGATGGCTGGAGTGCCCTGATGTATATAGCTAACATTACTACCTAACAAACATTACTACCAGGAATGGTTAGTCTAAGACATCTAACATGCTTACTTCTTGAGCTCTTCCTCCAGCCAGACGCAGGCGTCCAGGTCCAGGTGGTTGGTGGGTTCGTCCAGCATGAGGAGGGAAGGTTTGACAAACAGGGCTCGAGCCAGTGCTATTCTCATCCGCCAGCCTCCTGAGAAGTCTTTCACCTTGGTTTGCTGTGGAGTGGACAGGCAGGGTTATGTACGGTACAAAGTAAATGCTGGGGAAAGTTTCTGCAAGTACCATGTGGAATCCGTGTGTACGGTTAACTGAGTCCTGTTTGAAAGAAAGAACAGTAGAAGCCGTTTAATTGCATACACCATTTGCCAGCGTATTCCATGCATTTATCCTGCTGGTGCAATAATACGAAGTTATACAGCTGGACTGCACTAGTTTTGGATTTGGGGATTCTTTGCAATTAACAGAAGTGTGCGGTCATCCATTGTGCAATTGACTGGCTTCTACTGTATGACAAAATTTTTTTATTTCTCACCGTCATTTTATGTGAGAAGCCGAGACCGTGCAGGATGGCAGCAGCCCTCATCTCTGCCTTGTCAGCGTCCAGCTCTTCCAGCCGCTCGTAGATGTCCATTAGTCTCTCTGCTGATTCTGGGGGAGGGGGGCAAACACTGCAGGTCAATTCTCACTGCATTCTGGGTGTGAGTTTATTGGTGTATTTGTTTGATTTGTTTCATACGATTATGTATTAATTTCCATCTGATAACCTGAAGTTTACACATGCACAGAGCATAATACATGTACATAATACATGTGCTGGAATTGAAGATAGTCCCACAAAATTTGCTTGAATATGAAAGTAACAAAGCTGGTGACAATAACATCCTCTTGAATCCAGTCACTGCGTGTATTCAGGACTATGATCTCTGAGTGTTATCTGACGTTGCCTTCACAGGTCTACTCATGAAATGTCTCAATTATGGTCAACGATGGATTCAGGATAACAAATATGAAATAATGTTTTACATAGAATAAAAACATCCAATAATGCTTCAGGAGTAACCAAGGAGGTTGAAAAGACTCTTTTCAACCTGCGTGGGAGTAACATACAAATAACGTTGAATCAGAGTGGGTTGGTTACAAGTAACAGTGACCTAAAATGGCTCGTATCGCTTGATAGAAAAGGACATGCAGACCCTCTTTATTCATTATTGGCTCAAGAACACTGAAGTAGCCACGTGATTTCCAAATCATTCTCTATCGTTATGATATGAGGTTAGGTACATGTAGCAGGGAGAATGTTTAAAGATTTGGATGATGTTTCTCACCTTCGTCTGCTTTGCCTTGTAAATGTTCCATCTCCGTTTCTAACCGTACGCGCTCTGCGTCCACTTCCATCACGCACTGCAGCGCTGTCTTGTCGCTGGCGGGCATCTCCCGTGTCAGGTGGAAGATGTCGATGTGACTCGGGATGTCCACTTCCCTGTTCCCCAGGGCGCTCAGCAACATCGACTTTCCTGGGGAACGGAATCACATACCACATTTTTCTTTTGTGTCTCAGTCATTAGCTGCTTATACATTATACTTTATACACCAACGAAAGAAACGTCCTCTTCGATTGCATGCAAGATATGTTTCCTAATTTCCGTTATATAAATAATAAGGAAAAATTCATATTCTTTGTGCAACTAGATGAATCCTGTATTATTGATTACATCTGCCCTTATGATTACAACTGTCTTAAGAAGCGAGAAGAAGTTGAACCTGTACATACTAGCACATAGTAGTCTCGGTAGATGAATTTGTGCCTTATCGCTACGACCTGCACTTAGCTTGTTGGAGCATAAATGTACAATAAACTAATTATAAAGGTCTTTCATTCATTCCTTCATAAACCTGAATAAAATATTGTTTTATTTTTAAGGGGACTCAACTCTGCAGTTGAGTGGCAAAGGAGGTTTTCCTTTTGTTTTCAAACAGTTCTGTAATATATGTACAGTACTAAATGCTTGATAGAAACGCATATTCACAAAAATTATAAGATGAAACGATCACAATCATTTCCAAATTTGGGACGTAAACCTAGGCTACAAGTATGGGCAGCGCAACTCAAGTCTTTTCTTGGATAGAAAATGTTAAGTAACAATCGGAATACTGTAAATGCTTATAAACTTAAAACCACCGCAAACATTTTTTTATGGCAGCAACAGGCTACAGCGAATGGTGCTACTGCAAACTTAAAACCACCACGAACAGCCATTTTTTCCCGCTACCGTAAATACTCACAAACTTAAATGTATTTACAGTAACTCACACAAACTGAACACATTGTGTACTCACCACATCCGTTGAGTCCGACCAGCCCGTACCTCCGGCCTGTGTTCAGCTCAACCTTGGTGTCATGGAACAGCTCGTGCCCGTGGAACGTGAGTGTGAAACTCTCGAACTTGATGTCCCGCCCCATCGGATGGGAGGACAGGACGCCGGTACACGAGCGTGCAGCTGCGGCGGCCTGGGCTTCGATGTCCAACTTGTCCATGGTCGCGCTCAGGTCATCCATGACTATAGTGAAGGCAGCAAAGTATTAGCTTCCTTCATATCATAACTTTTTACAAATAAAAAGAAACCTACAGGTGTCTTATGACAGGATTTATCTAATTGTTGCATTTGAAATATACAAATTTTTAAAGTCTATGGCAGGCTTTTAAAGTCTTTAATATTGTGACACTTTCAAATTCATATTGTTTGGTAAACAGTCATGGCTCATGTTCTAAAACAGCTTTTTGTGTTGGCAACAGTTTATTCACCCTTGTCATCAGAGTACAGTTGGCCAAGGGAGTTACGCAGCATAACTCTTTGGGCTGGCTAATTTGATTTACGGGGCATGTTGCTAGGGGCTTGGAAAAAACTTTTAGCCACTGAGCGCTGTTCTCTGGCAACCAGGGTACACTTTCTTGTACATGAAAACACAAAAAGAAGTTGATCTACTCACCCCCATTGGCTACACCGTTGGTCTCTACCCCGTTAGCCGTGCCGTTCTGCTCAGGTTTGGGTTCGGCTTTTTTCCCGCCCTTCTGCTTCGCTGCCTCCTTCTTCCTCGCAGCGCGCTTCTTGGCAGCGTCAGAGGGCATTGTGGGTAACTGAGAGAGAATGTCTTTTGTAAATTGTAACTCACTGGATCTGGTCTGTGTGATGACAATAAAATGTGTCTTCAGTACTTTTCCTCAGATTTTTATACAAAAAAAAAAAAAAAGACCATCAAGTCATGGAAAGTAAGAGAAGTCATATTCACTCTGTTATGTCTCAAAGTATTTTCAGTGGTGTTCGGCTTCTTTCGGTCCAACACTGATGGTGATAATAAACTAGACACTTGCAAATTGATCTTGGATTGCTCCAGTATTGAATATAATCGTGATTCTATGGAAACCAATGATGTGATAAATGGAGTTGTCAGGCGTCAGACATCATATTTCATAAATTTGACAGATATGAGCAGTAATTACTTTATCTAGTTATGTCTGTGTCTCTGCCAAGGAGTTTTTCCAGGAAACACTCCCGTATTGACCATGTATGCATGTGTGGAGCCGCAAAAATAGCGCACCATACGATATTCTCTGACACGCAGGGACATAAATATAGAAACTCACAGCTGACAAAAGCATTCTTCAGGTCGCTGAACTGCGAACTGAATGTAATAACGATTGCGACTGGAAAACGACATTTTCATGGGTCATAAATTGAGTAAAAAACGATTTTTCGACTGGTAAGATTCTCGCTGCGTAACTGTTGGGTGAGATCAAGGAAACATTGATCTGAAAAATTAAGGTGGGGAGGGGGGCGCAAGTCGATACAAAAATCAGTCTCAAAGTAACTTACTACGGATTTATCTATACAAATGCAGCTTACAAACATTGAAAGATGGAAGGCTTAGTCGGGGTACAGAAAAAATAAATGAGATAGCCCAACTGGCACCGATTGTGGCAAATTTTCGAAATGAGATCCCAAAATTTGGCGCGAGTTCTTTGTAAAGATGTCGCAACGACACATTTTCCCTACTGGCACAACTCCTACCTTTTCGTCCTTGGAATGCAAAAATCGTCCCGAATCGACCGGTCTGTTCCCGCAGAATGAAAGATAAGATGCTTTGGTGTCTTTTTGTGGCGTTTTTACGGGGGACTTTTCCTTACTGTAGTCGGTGGGACAAAAAGCCGGTTGGAACTGTCGCTACAACACAGGAACACATGTGAAAGGAAAGAATGACTGTACAGTGATGAAACCGACCGGACGTGACGTCTTAGCAACGTCACTGTGACGTCACTCCAGAACGATTTTCTTCATGGATCAAAAGCTCCGACTAGCGGATAAAAATATCACTGCAGCAAATTGCGGTCAGTGTGCTGCAATTATTACAGAGATCGCTAGAGGTCCTCATTGACATGTGAGTTGATTTGGCCTTTTTTCTAAGCCAAGTGATTGCGTATTTACGCGATACTACAAGTACTAACCTCAGAATTCTGTGGTTGCGAGTCAACTGCATAGTTCTGTGGCTTTGTTTAAAGCGCAAATTTTGACTAATTGGCCTGTGAAACCTTACCACCAATTATTCATGTACTTGAGACATGATCCCTACTCTCAGCCTGTGATATTTGGCCTCACCTTCATCATAACATGTTTTTGAATCCAGCCTTGTCCGCTCCAGGCATTTGCTACCCGTGAGCAAAGTTATATCCCTTTCAGTCTTACCATTTCAACACGAGGTTCACAACTTCGTACTATACATAAATGTATTATCCCACAGAAAGAGGTTTAATAATATGACCTCCTTGAACACACACATTTACTCATTATCCATTTCAACCTGGTTTATTGTCTGTTTTCCCCTATCAGGCACATGCCAGATGTAAAAAAAGAATCCAGATTTAACTGTGTAGAAAATTTTATTTTAGAAAGTTTCGAGAAGACAATAGCTCTTTTTGTTATCTACAGCAGTATGTACAAAATTCCCCAGTGGAAGCCAACATTGTACAGTTGATAAAGCCAAGTCTTTACACACATATTTCATCATTTATCTTAACTTTACACTTTTAAATTTATTTCTACAGCATCACACAAGATCACTCAACATGAGCTCATTTAAAAACACTGTGCAATGAAAAACTATTCATATAATCATATAAGGTGTACAAAGTTCAAATATGTAAAGAAAGTATGCAATTTAGACATAAGACAACAGATAACATGGATAACATGATAATATTGGCCCACAATCTACATTCTGAAGAAATAACTTATCCTTCACACTGTTAAAACTGTGTTTTTATAACTCTTGATGCACCATTTTGAACATGGGTTGACAGGGAAAGGTACCTTAACCATAAGGGTGCACATGTGCGAGTGAAATTCACCAACCGTCTGTGTTTGTATGTTTCAGCATGTGTGCCAAGCACTTCAAGCAATGACTTCTCACCAATACTTATTGACAAGAAGAATTCACCCATATAAAGGACTTTCAATAAAACAACTCTAAAGGTATAGATACCCCATCTGCAGAGGAAACAGCTTGAAGCTTCAGACTGTGTCTACATTTGTACATGTCTGATAGTAGGTCTTCTTTTTTAAGAAGTCAGTTTTCTTTTAAAGCAATGAAACAGTTAATTAATCATGGTCTACCTGCAGCAGATTAGACACTTCTAATGCATCGTGCCAACACATTGAACTGTATTTCCATAGAGCTATGTGAAGCTTTGATACTGTAGTTCAGACCAACTAAGCACTTACAGTATAGTCACAGTATTCCTGTAGAGTCCTAAACATTTTTAACAGTCATAAGGGACTCCCTATGTAGTATTCATTGAAAATTTTGTATTTTATTGAAAATGACAATATGATCTATAATGAGATTTATCTATATATTGACCTGAACAATAACAGCAGACAGGTGCATGAGTGGGGGAGGGGGGCAGACAAAAGACTTTGGGAATATTTTGTAACAGGATGTGAGATGTGAACTTGATTGTCTTGGGGTGTACAGAAGAAGTAGCTGCTCTATTTCAGCAGTAGGTCCTTGTTGGTGACCAGGCGCTCCATGTCGTCCACCTTGGTCTGAACCCGCGAGCCCAGCCTGTTGTACCTCTGCTGGAGATACAGCTCTAACTCCTGCTCACGCTGTTCCCTGGGGAACAACAGACAGATGGGAAACTGTCAGGAATGGCACAGTGACAAAGAGAACAACTATCAGGAATGGCACAGTGACACAGAGAACAACAGACAGATGGGAAACTGTCAGGAATGGCACAGTGACACAGAGAACAACAGACAGATGGGAAACTGTCAGGAATGGCACAGTGACACAGAGAACAACAGTCAGAAAACTATCAGGAATGGCACAGTGACACAGAGAACAACAGACAGATGGGAAACTGTCAGGAATGGCACAGTGATATGGAGAACAACTGTCAGGAATGGCACAGTGACACAGAGAACAACTGTCAGGAATGGCACAGTGACACAGAGAACAACTGTCAGGAATGGCACAGTGACACAGAGAACAACTGTCAGGAATGGCACAGTGACACAGAGAACAACTGTCAGGAATGGCACAGTGACACAGAGAACAACTATCAGGAATGGCACAGTGACACAGAAAACAACAGACAGAAAACTGTCAGAAATGGCACAGTAACATTGAGAAAAACTATCACTAGTATCAGGAATGGCGCAGTGATACAGAAGAAAAACTGTCAGGAATGCACAATGACACAGAGAACAAATATCACGAATGGCATGGTGACACAGAAAACAACAAATGGAAAACTGTCAGAAATGGCACAATAACAGCTTAAACACACAAAATACAGCCTGGCCAACAAAAATATAGCCACATGCAGAAAACAAGAAGTGGCATCAGGTTTTAGCTATCATCATAATAGTAATATTATAAGGATACTTTAGCCTGATGAGCATTTAAGCACTAAAAAAACAGTTGTTTTTAAGGCAATATTACAATGAAACTGTTTGGTTACCAATTCAAGTTGGCTTTTGTTTCTCCTTGTCAGGACGTGAAAACTAATTCGGTACTAGATGATAGGAACTAAGATAGAAATCTTCCCACCTGGTGATAGGGCCTGCAGCTGATACTGGGTTGTTTGTAGAGGGCAGTTTTCCTGCATGGGGGAACTCAGACCTGCAACAGTGTACGTGTACATGTTTTAGGTTAGTCAATAATTAAAAATAAATACAGTGGAAATGAATGAATGAATTTTATTGCTCTACAATCACACAAGGTACAATGTATGGCAACCAATAACAACTACTAGCTATATGGACAATAGTCACTCTGGTACCAAAACTCTCCTGGCAAATTATTCTCCCTATAACAGCCAGCTTAGTCGGTCTGGTAGAGACTAAACTGTACCCACCCTTCCAGTTTGGCAGGTTCCTCTGGGATCTGTTCCAGACTGGTGCTGAACTGAGCGTTCACCATCTCTGGGGTCAGCTCAGGTCCTGTGGCTCCCTCCTCCTCCGCACTGAGGAAAAACATAACATCACAACTCAGTCATGATCAGCAAGGTGCTTACAACTACTGCACTACAGCATTGAGAATTTTCATTCCCACATTTGTAATGAATAAGAAGTCCAATTGTAATTGCTTGGTTAGGATCAGGCATGGGAGATGGTAAAAATTACGCCTACAGTCATGAGTCTGCCTGACAACAAGAGGTTTCAGGAGACAACATCATGATTTTAATATGATAATGATTGTGACTACAAAACATTTTCATGGGTTGTAAATTGAGTCACAAATGATTTTACTCATACAGAAGAGCCCATGAAAATTTTCGACATATTTTGTTCATGTCCCAAAAATCAACTGGCACATAACCCATTGTCCAGCTAAAAGTGCAGGGTTGGACAAGTTCATTAGCCCGATTGTCCCGGGCAAGTGCATGACCTGCACCACTTGTCCGATCGGACATGTAAGATTTTTCCATGAGTAACATTTTGATATACTTTTTACCTTTCACAGTCACGGCATCAAGCATTGGCCAACACAGAAAAACAGAGCCAATGAAAAAAAGAATTCCATTGCCAGAAATGAAAACCCATAGAAAAATGTCCTTTAAATTTTGGGCAAGTGAAAAGTTGGTTCGGGCAAGTAAATTTTGCATGTACTTGCCCAATAGGACAACTGAATTTCAGAAAACTTGTCCAACCCTGAAGTGTGTAATCTGATGCCACACTAGTGACCCTAGCAGGTAACGCTACTGAACCTTTATTCGCGGGGTAACCTATATCCGTTGTGTATAAAAGCAGGGTATTCTGGGATATGAAGTAAAGGGACGGTGTTTTTAAACTGAAAATTATGTATTGAAAATATGGCAAATTGAAACCATCGTCCGTCGACATGATATCCATGATAAACGACCTGTTTAAAAAAACGACGGATATAGGTTACCCCACGGATAAAAGTGAACTAGCGATACTTACGCTGCCACCTCGATGGCCTGTCTGTCCTCCTCAGGGAGACTGTTCAGCAGGGGTGGGGGCTCATCTGGCAGCAGGTCTGAACTGAACGGGTCCGACCTGGAGACAGGAGGCAGGGAGAACGACTCTCGTTAAAATTAGGGCTTGAAATACTGGGTGCATCTTGGAGCAGCCAAAATTGAAGCTGTGCATTACACAGGTGCACCCAAATATTCACATATGTAAAGGTTTGTGTTAGAAAGATAACAAAATGTATGTCATAGTATTTGTTTAACAATTTGAAGTTGGAATTTGGGTTCATCAAAATTTTTGATACTCCAAAATAGATTCAAGCTCAGAAAGGTTTGTGATTATCTTTTCTGAAATTCTACCTTACTGTAAATGCAGAAATGTTCTCGGTGGATTAATGTTCGCGGTTTTCGCGGTGACCACTTCACCGCGAAATTAAAACCACCGCAAACATTTTTCTATTATGGTATTACACAGTAGTCGATGGTGTTACCGCGAAATTAAAACTACCGCGAAAAGTCCTTTTTCCCGCTAACGCGAAATTAAATCCCCGTGAACTTAAATGCATTTACATTATTCTATGTGGGGCACTCAAATTTTTTTGGGAGTTTTATGTTGGGTGCGCCAGTGCATCTAATCCCAAAGATGAATTTCAAGCCCTAAAGATTCTTACATATTTCAACCTTGGACAAAATGAACAAATGAACAGATGAACAAAATAAGTCATAGTAAACCATACAGTAAAAGTCTATTGAAAGGAAGAGTAACGTTGTTCTCACCATCTGGGTACCCAGACATTAGTGAGGGTGGGGGTGTTGGCCAGGGACATCAGCCCTTGGGATGGGAACTTCTTCCACGACATGATGCCTTTGATTACATCCTGCAATGGGATAAACAGTTGAGCAGATTTATACAAAGGCATAAAAAGACTACATGTACATGTACAGTGTATATTATTAAGTTCTAGTACAAAAATGTACATACACATAAAAGGAATCCAAGGCTATGACACAAGCAGACAAGATGTATGATTGTTTTCCTAAAAGCACTTCTACTGACATGCTCAACACAATAACTAACTTTTCAGTAAAGTGTATTTTTTAAAAATCTCCTTTAAAATGCCTGTTATATGAAGATACAAAAAGGATTGGGTTTTATATTATGTTTTGATATGTACTTTGCATTTTTGTATTTTGTTTCGACATGTATCATGTATTTTTAAAGAAAAATATGATTGTTTTACTGTCAAAACATTATGCAAGCAAAGCATGAGGATCAGCTTCATGGAGAAAATACCTGTCAGGCACTTTCTTATAGCCTAAGTACATGTATATACTGTTTGCTATGTCATAACTAGCAATATTTTCTCTTGTCATTCCCTATATTTTGATACTATAAAAGACAACAACACAAACATATATGCTAGACAATCTCACCTCTCTGTCTAAGAACTTCTTCTGTGTAGCGAGGTGCTGTGTCCAGTAGGGGGAGTCCTTGGGTACCGTGTACCTGGGCAGCGGACACAGGTGGAAGTCTGGGTCCGTCTCCGCGTACGGCATGGGAGCCATGAACACCTGCAGACCAGGTGCTGGGTTCTGTGAAAACAGGAGACAAGAAGCGTGATAAAACTATGAATTAGAACTCTTTTCTGGAGTTGACCAGAATACTGTAACATCATACTATCTAAGAAAAAAGTCAACTTTTACAACAACTGCAAAGACTGGTCCGGGAGCATATCTTAGCAAATATGAGGAAAATGTAGTTCAACTATCTTTAGGAAAAGAGAACAAATTTTCTATAGCCATCTTACAGTGTGATAAAGGTTATCGTTATTGGTATAAAGAAAAAACAATACAACTTTTCACTTCACTGCACTTTGGTCTAACTTACAAAGATATGCAGTGGGTGGTAGTCTAATGTGCATGGATGAATAAACTTAAAAGTATCTCACAAAAACCTTCTATCCGGGAAGAACAATACTTACAAAGATATACAGTGTGTGGTAATCTATGTGCATGGATGAATATACTTAAGAGTATCTCACAATAATCTGTATCCACCTTTTATCCCCTAAGAGAGATACTTACAAAGATATGCAGTGGGTGGTAGTCAGGAGGGTGGAACAAGGCTTCAGGTGGCACCAGAGTCATGGTGCTGGGCCCGGCAGGCCTGTCGGTCTCCTCCCGCAGTTCTATTCTGGACATCCTGTCTTCTACAAGCTCCTCCTCGCCCTCTGCCCCTGCAGTTTCCTCCTCCTCCACTAGGGGGGGCGGCAGGACGATGATCTCGTCCTCGGCTCCCGTCCTGAGCGGCCGGGCCAGTCTGGGCGTGACGTAACCCCTGGACGAGTCGTGCACGCCGTGCTGGCTGTATCCCATCAGATCATACTGCTTTGGAACCTGGAAAAAACAGACATCTCCTGTTAAGCTATCCTTTTCTTCATTATTGAAGAATAAACATACGAGCTGACTAATATTACTGTAACAGTCTTAGTAAAATGTTATAATTAGGGCTGTCTCCAGGACCCGTCCCTCCGTCTTGGGACAGAAATTTGCTTCTTGGAACGCAAAAAATTTTACCCAGTCTGTCCAAAAAAATATGAGCTTCATGACATGAAATTGATGAAAATGTATTTACATAAGTTTAAAGTCAAACTTAACAATGAAACAATGAGAGACAATGAAAAGTTACTATAATGGTTACTGGGTGTGCAGCAGTGCCACCTACCTTCAGACTGAAGTATGGCACTTTCCTCTTGACAAAAACATCATCATTTTTGGCGGGAACAGGACCAAGTGCATCTGGAGCCTGCAATAGAACCACATCATCAGTACTCAATACTCAATATAAGATATCTAACAAGTGTATTTGTGAACTTCTTGAACTATTTGTAAAAGGACTATGCACAAATGATACATGTGTGTACAAATGATTTAAAAAAAAGTCTTACTTATCCAATGCAACATTGATCATAAGCACGGATTAAACAAGAAGATAAAAAAACAAATGGTCAAAATCAGTGATGAAATCAAAGATTTTGTGAATTTCTTGGTTTTGTTACTGTTGTGTATTTCTCACGGTCCGTCTATGCATTTTCCTGCCAGCCTAAGTGAACAACTTTGGACCCAGGCCAAGCCAACCTTCCCATCCTGCCAGTCCTAGGTTACACCATCTTCATCCTGTCACTCTGCATTATTCAACTAACAAACTACAGACAAGACAATCAAACACACTGATCAAAAACAATACCTCCGTTTTCACGGAGGTACCCGGAAAATTTTCACTCACCATATCATCCTTGACATCAGGGGGAACGTATGACGGGAAAGACTCCACTTTCACTTGCGGTGCGGTCATCTCCAGCGGAATCTTTATCTCATCATCCTCGCCCTTGAACTTGACATCAGTGACTTCCTGCACAGCGTACTTTCCCTTTCGCCAGTCCGTAATAAACGTCTTCAAAGAACCTAACTTTTTATGTACTCTTTGCCTAACAATAACCTGATGGAAGGTAAGAGAGCGAAACTCAGTGTTAAAGTTACAAAGGATTCAAGTGAATGGAGTATACTGTAAATGCATTTAAGTTCGCGGGGATTTAATTTCGTGGTAGCGGGAAAAAGGAATCTTTGCGGTGGATTTAAATTCGCGGTGAAGTGGTCACCACGAAAACCGCGAACATTAATCCATCGCGAACATTTCTGCATTTACAGTACTACATGTATTGGCTGTCTTATATGTATTGTTGTTGCACTATGTAAGACTCACAGTATTACTAGTATTGGTAAAATCTGAGCAATCTGTAATGATTTTATTGATATTGATAACTTGCTGATGAAATACTGTCATCTACAACTAAATCTAGCAATACTGTTATTGTTAAAGAAAGCAATTGACTTCTGTATAATGAAAAATTTGAGGGGGATCTGTTATGATAATTGCTCAAATTATAGAATTAATTGTTGAACGTTATTGCATACTGAAAACACGGAGAGGGGGCATCATTACAGAACCATAGTGATAAGAAATAGAAGGGTAACACGAAAATTGATCCAGAAAATCAAAGAATAATTTGGAAAAGCCTGAAGAGAACTGACCTTTCTAGCAGCCTGTGCAAACCTGCCGAGCGCCTGGTGTCTCATGGCCCAGGGGTCATTCTTATACAGGTCAAACTGGGGCGACACTTCTGGGTACTGTACAGGGAAAAACACACATACTTCATGTATAATAGTACTTTAGGGTTAGACAAGTTTTCTAAAATTCACTAGTCTTATCGGGCAAGTACATAAAAGATTTGCTTTTCTGTACAAACTTTTCACCTACCCAAAATTCATCATCATCATTCAAATCATCAAATAATTTGAATTTTTTAAATGTAATTCACTACTAGCAGTAGAATTCTTTTTTATTTGGCTCTATTTTTCTGTGTTGACCAACGCATGATGTCATGATTGTGAAAAGTAACAAGTGTATCAAGATCTGACTGATGGAAACATCTTTCTTGCCCAATCCAGCAAGTTAAACATGTGCTTGCCCGATTGGCACTTTCACTTGCCCAGTTACTCAACTCAAGCAACTGGATATGATTTTGGAAACAGTCAGACTTCATCAACATATTACAAGTATGTTGAACATTTTTGTCATTGCAAGAACATGTACACGATTACATATCATACAGTTATCATATCTTTCTGAGACATGTGTTAGAGAAAACAGAATTCCAGACTTACCTCTCCAGCTACCCTCCATGTTCGCCGTAACGAACATGCCGTGCAGGCTCTGTTGAACTCTATGTCTGGTAAAGGGTCGCCTCTCTGAAACTGGAAAATAGTGAAGGAACAAAGTTTTACACTTATTCAGTTTGTACTAAATGAAAGGAGAGGACTAATCCTGCAGCTAACTGACATCTCTTACATTGCAGTTATCCCTCAGTAAGACAGGTGGAGCTACATATCATTCCCAATTTTAATGCAATGCACAAAAACATCGGATCCTTTAAGCACTACATTAGGTATTCTGTGAATTGAATTCTGAACATTGCAGTCATCCCTCAGTAAGATAGGTGGGGCTGCTTGTTCCCAGTTCTAATGCAATGCACAGAAACATCTTTATCCAGTAGTACTACATTAGGCATTCTATGCATTGTATTCTGAACCTACTAGAGCCAGTATGTAGTAAAGTCATACGCACCCTATACTCTTTCACAGCCTCCTCCCTATTGGCCAGAATCTCCATCCTCTCTGTTGCTGTCAGCTGGTCCTTGCCTGGATGGACTTGCCTGCAGTAACAACAGGTATATCAGTTTTAACTCACACTGAAATATTTGTAAGGACAGCTAGCTCTCACACAGTAGGAATGACTCTTGTAACTTTCATTTCTGACCATTTGGTCACTGATGTGACTTTACAATAGGGAAGTACACCTTCAACATGAAAATTACAACTGCCAGAATTACAGAGTTTCTTCTTGTGCTTTAAGTACTGTAAATCTATTTAATATCACGGTCAATAATTTAAGGGTTTGAGGGAAAGGAAAACATCCTTGTCTAGTTTTAGTGAACTGAGACCTATTTTTATTCACTTATTGGGCATCAAGAAACATAATATTACAAATAAGATTCCTGACTAATGACTGACCATCTGAGCTGGTTTTTCCTCTCGGCCATGACGTCCTGCTGTACCTGGTACTCAAACAGGGCCTCCTTCATCTGTCTGGTGTTGGGGGCCAGGTCCTTCTTAGAGGTGATGGCTGATAGGAACACAACTCAACATGAACTATATGTTCCAACAAACCATTCAGCGTCACAGCAGAATAGTCAGTTTAAGAAATATGTTAAGTATTTATTCTAACATATGCCGCGTACAGAATTATTTGTGTCTGAAAACAATTAGAGATGAATTACAAACTTCTTCCATGTCACCATTCAATAGACTTATCCTGAATGCCCATCACAATCAACAGTTCAACCAAAGACCAACAAGACGATCAGTGGTTCAACCAAGGAGAGAGTGCTCCATGCCCATCAAATAGTTGCATTTTCTTGTAATTCATTTTGCATTTCTATGTTTTGATGGAGGTGGACATGGCTATGGGATTGGGCTATTGTTAAAATGCTGTTTAACTAGGAACCACCTTTAGAGTCTACAGACCTATTACTAAGTTCCTAGATGACTATGATTGCTACAGATCTGTTACTAAGTTCCTAGATGACTATGATTGCTACAGATCTGTTACTAAGTTCCTAGATGACTATGATTTCTACAGACCTGTTACTAAGTTCCTAGATGACTATGATTTCTACAGACCTGTTACTAAGTTCCTAGATGACTGTGATTTCTACAGACCTATTACTAAGTTCCTAGATGACTATGATTTCTACAGACCTATTACTAAGTTCCTAGATGACTATGATTTCTACAGACCTGTTACTAAGTTCCTAGATGACTATGATTTCTACAGACCTATTCCTAAGTTCCTAGATGACTATGATTTCTGATGACAATTCAGCTATATGTTTTCTATAGCTGGTTCTTCCTACCTTCCCTCAGGTCCTTAGTCCTGAGTTTGCCGGGAGTCTGGTTCAGAACACTGGAGACAGCGTACGGGGTGTTCAGGTTGGGGGGAAATCTCAGGCCTTCATACTCAATGTCCTGTGGCTGAAACCAGGATCAAAGCTCCATGTTATAAATAGTATTGTAGGAACTGGTCACCAGTTATGATAGCATAGCGATCTGAAGTTGTCTCTTATCCATTGCCATACACTTAATTGCTAGTGGAATGTTGTCACCTATACATGGTCAATGTTGTCATTGTTATCAACAAACAATTATATAGAACATTGCATATATCACTACAGTCATGGCCGAGTCTTGCGGGTCACGTGGCATGGAGCAGAGAACCAGCCAGGAATCTCCTGCTCTGGACTCCTGACAAAAAAGAGAAAGATTGGACGACTACCACAACACTAATGACACTCATAGAAACAGGAACAAATCTAGAGGGACACGAAGAAGGACAACAGTTCTGGAGATCAGGACTGTCACCAGGACCCATCCCTCCGTCCTGGGACAGAAATGTGCTTGTTTGAACGGACAAACTTTCACCCCATCCATAAAAAAATCTAACCTTCAGTACATAGAATTGATGAAAATGTGTTTTCAAAAGCTGAAAATGATACATTTTATGGGACAATCAACAATATGGGCTCCCAAACAGTGAGGAAAAATTGCTGGAGACAGTCCTGCTGGAGATGGAACTTAACTTTCTCCACCTTACAAGAGGATGACCGATAATTAGGATAATGTTATCATTTGTATGTCCATGAATAAAACAATTAGACAGTAAAACAGATCTTACCGGCTGTGCGGTGGCTCCCCCCGATCGCGTCCTCTCTCGTGTCTTGTTGCGTTTCTTCCTGCGCGCCATGTGGATGGGAGAGATGCAGTGTGGGTCCAGCGGTTCTCCTGCCTTGATCATGTCATCACTGTCATCAGCACCATGGCCGTTCATCATGGTCCTGCCATGTCAAAACATTAGTCGTTAACACTGCTGAACAATCTTAGGCACAACACATAACGCTAGCGCTAGTTCACCTTAATCCGTGGGGTAACCTAGATTCGTTGTTTTAAAAAAAATGGGTATTTAGAGATTTCCGATCAACGACATGGGTTTTAAATGTTAACATTTCCAAGATATTGCAATGTGAAACTACATCCAAACGACTTTACGATCACCAAAACACCCTATTTTAATATACAACGGATATAGGTTACCCTATGGATAAAGGTGATCTAACGTTACATGAAAAAAAGGATTACTCAGACCTTTGTAAATTTAATGCTTCTTGAGGTTTTTCTCCACATGCCACTGTTTCATATTCATTTAGTTGTTAGTTGAAAATCAAGAACAATTTTGGTTTAATCTCATTTGCAAAACTATGATATTGAACTTACACAAGAAAGGGTATGAATAGATTATTCTGAAAAAAGTACCCCTGAATCATGAAATTTCACAAATATTGTTGTGTAATCATATCTATCAATATTTCTACATTGTACCAGTAGTTTTAAGAAGAACAAAATCACTTTTCACATGATAATGAAAAGCTGTTAGGGGTATAATTAATTTTGTTGTTAACAACACGTCATACTGCAACTTATAAGTCGTTGACACTAAGCTCCAAGCAGATGTTGGGTAATCTCACAGCCAGTTGGATTGTATGACTTTAGAGGAGGCCAGCAGTCAAAAATGGTATGACCTTCCAACCCAACATCTGCTTGAAGATTACGATGACACTTTTGATTAATGTTGGGTTGCAAAATAATGCTCAAGGACAACTAATGATTGGCAAGGGCCAAGTGCATCCTTCTAATAATATCCCCACCAATATATAACCTATCTGTCATGACTCTATTATTACAACTGGCAGGAATAGTCTAGAAGTAGATATGCAAATCATAGCAGGCTCAATGCGAAACTAAACAGTATCATTTCTAGCACAGCATAGATAACAAAAAACCTACTGACATTTTTGGAGGCTTACATTGTGACCAACAAAGAGTTTAGGGTCATAATGAGTCAAACATTTAAGGCTGACAAGCTTAAGACATGATTTTGGGAACTGATACTTACATTTATTCTCAAGACAAAGTGTAAAATACAGCATTTTTCTTTTATTTCTGGTGTTGATAATTGACTATAAGAATAAAATGCCCAAAGAATGAATATGATGTGCTTGTTGCTTTAGATTTTGATATGCTGATACAACTGGATACATAATTATAAATATGCTTAATGCACAGAAAACAAGAAAGGCATACATTTACTATAAACTCAAATTCATAAAAACATATTGTTAGTCATAGGAAAATACTACCTGTATTTCAAGTCTAAATCACTGAGAAAAGTTTAGGGGAGACTGAGAGAAAATCCCTAACTTCAGCACAATACAAATACTGAAATAGCAATTACTCAAGCAACTGGATATGATTTTGGAAACAGTCAGACGTTTTAGATAACATTTCTTATCTTTCATCAATGTCAATGAAGATACTTTGTTGGAGAGCAGCTGTTATATCCTAACTATGAATTGATATATGCAACTTTTTAGTGATCAGTACAAAGTGAAATCCATATGATTAATCTAAACCATTGGTAATGGTCCCTACTTTGCGGACAGCCCAGGCTGAGAGGTGCCCACGAAGCTGCACAGCAGAGGTTTGGAGTTGAACTGGGACACTGTCACCTGGATCTTCATGTTCGCTGTGATGAACTCCGACGGGGAGAACGTCACCGTGATTACAGCTTCCCCATTGGCTGGGACTGTGCCTATAAACGAGTCAGCATGAATATCTTTATTCACCTTGGTGTATCATTGCAGCCAGTAGGTACCCAATCTGAGTAATGAGGCTGCGTAGGTACTCGAGACACTTCTGTGAACACGGGACCTCCATTTTACATCCCCTTCTAAAGACAAATACAATTCTTTACAACATGTCCGAGCTAAGCCGACTGGGAGATCTAACTCAGACCCACGGATCTACGGATTTGGATCCAGATAGATTTGGATCCCAGCAGTGGGGTTGTGTTACCGCTTGTGCCACAGAGACATTCCCAAATAGACAAGTCATAAAATACTTTGGATAGCAAAAGAAATTTTACGTCTTCTTCTGGCTATTTCTGTTTCACTTGAATTTTGCCTCTACCACTAAATAACATTGTGGAAATGCAAGAACTACATCATTTAAAAGGTTTCAAACAAACTTGACTGGGAAAAAAAGGAAAAGGGGTCTGTGACCCCTGACCTTCGGATGACCCTTACCTGTTTGCGGTTCGACCTTGAAAGCTGGGTGGGGCTGGATGAAGGAGATCTGGAACTCGAAGTCGATGGGTGCGTTACACCTCAGGGGGATCTTCTTCACACGACTGGAATAACACACATGATATCATCATCAATACAGTACATCTAAGCACATGTTCTTTCTTTCTTTATTGACAAAACTCATTAGACGGGTCAGCCTTGACAGCTCGCACTGGTAACGGCTGACACACAAAAATTCTGACGAAGAATTCATTACGATAAGCAGTACAATAACAATATACAATATAATATAATCAATAACCATAGAAAATGTGTCCTGCATCTTCAAAATATCAATTAACACATACCAAAATAACTTTTGACAGAGGATAAATCCTGAGTTCATCCCAACTTCTGTTTATCGACAACCATTAAGAGATATTTGAAAGGTTATGTCATGGAACAAAAGGACATTCAATGGCTGTGCCATAAGAGCAATCTCTCTTTGTTTACTGTTGTGTCTGCAGTGGGTAAGGTTGCAGCTTACATCTGTCCGATGGGTGTTGGTGGGAAGGTGACCTGTGAAGGGAAGTCTGCTGTGTTCATCACAGGGTAGGCATGGATGGGGATCAGCAGGTTCTCATCATCCTGGGGAAAATTTTCAAAAATTAATCAAATTCTTTATATACCATTACATATCACAAACTTCAGATGGTGACATGGTGATTAAGGTGTGGTACAGAAAATTCAGGTACGGTACGGTTCAGGTCTAGAGGATCAGGTACAGGTCCGGACCTGAACCTGGACCTAATTAGTAATTGTCTGAGAAAAGTTGTAAATGGGCGATGCTCAAAAACAATGGTCCATTTCACTATTACAAATGAATCTGTTTGGTAGAGTATCCAACTCCCACCAGCGTTTAAAAAAAATGGTTTTGAACCGGTGCCAACCCCTAGTGATTAGCGTTGCTGAGTCATAATCTAAAAGTTCTGGGTTTAATTCCCTACTAAGTCCCTATGTTGTACCCTTGGGAAAGGCACCAATTTCCTTACCACAAAGAAAATTGAAATTGAGTACCTACAGGCAGTTTACGTATATGTAATCCAAACAAACAAACGCTGAAACCATTAACATGATCCCTACCTTGCAGTGGATCCTGATACAGTCGTAGTAGTACCTCCACTCATCAGGAGTGAACTCCACCTGTACATCCATGGTCAGCCCGGGGACCAGGCGATCAGGCTTTGTGTAGTGCAGTTTGAAGTAGGAGGTGGCCGGGGGGAGGATGTGCATCCTCTGGATGTCACCAGACACGTTAGCGACTCTCTGGTGGGGGAAAAATAGGACTTAAATCAAGTTATTCTATCGATGCCTTGTAATTAGTCAGTGAACATTTCCTCAGCCATCAACTTATTTCATTGCCGAAAAGTGGTCAAATGGCCTGCCTTTCACAGACTACATACACAGATGAAGAAAAAACAAACGACATACACAAATGCACACAGATGCAGAAATAACTCTGAGTCTGGGACACACACACACAGAGACACACACACACACAAAAACACAAACACACAGTGACAAACACAGACAGACACACATACAGACACACACATGCACGCACACAAACACACACAGAGACAGACACACACACACAAATACACACACAGACATACACACATGCACACACAGACACACAAACACACAGAGATGGACACACACAAACACAGAAATGCACAAACACACACACACACACAGACACATACAGACACACACAAATAGACACACACACACACAGATGGACACACCTACATACATACACAGACAGACAGACAGACCCACCATGATCTGTTTCTGTGTCTTGTTCAGCTCAAAGCCTGCAAAGTGGATGACAGCTGTGTGTGTGTGTGTCTATTTGTGT
>NC_049988.1:9195981-9233285 GCF_000003815.2 Branchiostoma floridae | reverse complement strand
TCTGGTTCGTAGACGTAATAAAGGTTTCTAGCCCTTAGAGGAAAGCCATACTGTATTGGACCTTTTGCAGGGACATGATAGAGTGTGCAGAAAGAAAGGGTCACAACCTGATCTGAATAAAACATGAATAATGGTACAACAGGGAGCAAGGTAAGGGTCAGGGTTGGGACATGGAGAGAATGTGACATCCCACCAAGGGCACTTCATTCATTCTTAAACTGACATCTGGGGTTTGAGGGCAAGGACACTACTGTAAATGCATTTAAGTTCGCGGGGATTTAATTTCGCGGTAGCAGGGAAAAATGGACTTTTCGCAGTGGTTTTAAGTTCACGGTAGCACCATGCACCGTAGTCTCTTACTGCCATGGAAAAATGTTTGCGGTGGTATTGAACTTGCGGTGAAGGGGCCACCGCAAAAACTGCGAACATTAAACCACCGCAAAAGTTTCTGCATTTATAGTATATCAGTGATACATACCGTGACAAAGCACCAAAACTGTGCTGTTATCCATCTGTTAATTGAAAGTCAAGGTATGAAATTTGGGATCAGGAATCAACAAGCTCTTCTGATATACTGTAAATTCAATTTTCATGAAAGTTAACTTTGTATCAAGTCTTTGCTTTGTATTGAAAGGGAAAGATGATTTTCAGTAAGTGGTTGAAATAATTTTGTAGTAGTCACTATCTGGCTTACATTGGAAACGATGGAAACAAATATTTACAATGTCATGAATTGGCAGTGGAGAAGTCACCAAGAAAAATGCAAAAATTAAACCACCACCATTACAAGGCTTACTACTAGTAGTACTAGTAGTTTTGTTTTTTTAATTACAGATTATCGTTTTGAACAACTACTAGTATAGTACTCAGCAATGACCTTGAAAAATGTTGTATTATGTGTCTTCTTCTTCTTCTTTTGTTTTGACGCTACCAACTTCAACTTACTGAACACCTTTGTAGCCTATTTACTCATTTTTCACTTGAGTGAAATGAGGAAAGTCGTGTTAAGTGCTTTTCCCAAGGGCACAAGATCGGTGACATGGCGGGGTTCGAACTCAGGACCTTCTGGACCTGAGTCAAACATGCTGCCGATTGCGCCACGCTGTCCCACTTGTGTGTGATTTAATATTCATGTACAATAAATAAACGTATTGGGGGCTTTGAAATATTTTGTTCTGATTCTGAAGACAAACCTGTCTGGCCGAGGTAACTACTAAGGTATGATGGAAGGATGTATTTTATATAACAGGTTACATGAGGATACACTGCATATTAATATAAATTAAATTCGTCTTTCCATGTCTAGTTGCCATGGCTAAAGCCTGTCAGGCCAACTTGAACTCTTTACCAGATGCAGTAGTTGCGGCTCATAGTTAGTATCAACAAGTTCAAGTCTAGGCTAGATAGATACTGGGAGAGTCACAGGTATGTCATGTGAAGAGTGAAGATCAGGACACAACAGGCAGGTGCCTTCTCTCCTGTATTCGGTATCAAAACTTACTGGTATCCAGAAGGTGGTTGGGAACTGGTTGGCTGGCCCGAGGTGCGACCAGAGTGTCCGGTATCACCACCCCGTTGGTTCGCATCCCGTTCCTATTGAAGTTCTTGTTTAAAGGCTTAGCTGCCATGGCCATTTTCTTCTTACTCACACCTCAGTTTACCTAAGATGGGAAAGTTTACGTTAAACCATCACACCGTTGCGTCAAGTACCTTCGAATGGTAAACAAATTATTTCTTCAGACGGTAAACAACAACAATCAAGTCATTGTCAGCTGAGATGAGCAGATCGTGATTCTCGAAGTTTCTGATGAGTTCTAGACTTACAGCAGGCTATCATTATCAGAAAAGAAAATGCATGCACGACAAAATGTAATACATTTGTACCAACATTTTTTGGCAGCCAGCTCAACACGTTTGGGACTGATCCAGTCTGTTGTCGCAACCAACGTGTGACAACACTGTCAACTAAAACCAGTTGTGTTTGAAATAAAGCGAGAGACAACAAACTTAGCTAACACTACATAACTTGGTACATCCCTAAACACGCTTTAGCGATATGATATCTGATTACCATTGCGATTCCGTTACAGAAATGTAAAGAAAACCCAACGAACCCACAAATATTCTTGACACTGCCCGCCATCTTTGATTGGGATCTATTTTTGGGGGTGCTAATGACACGAGTCCATCCGCCGAAAGTAGTTCGCTTGTAGAAGATGTGTTTAAATTCACGAAAACGAAATAAAGCAACATTGATTACATTAAATATAATATAGACTAATCATAGAATATCTTAAGGCAGTATAGGATATCAGTTATGCTTTAAAAGAAGATTGCGGAATGGGAATAAACAAGTAGCGGTGAAACGGCCTAGCAACATCGCCATGGTGACATCATCGGACAAGGAGTACCGCAGCAGATCGAATGAATATCTAAATGAAAATGCATAAATATCAATTTTATTCAACTGGGGCCTTTTTATTGTGAATGAACAATATCGAAATAAGCTAGAATTATAGCAAATGATAGTGCATGGTGTAGTTTGTAATGGTTATAACGAAGCAATAAGCGTGTGGATGCCATGAAGGTTAGAGGTCACACATGCTGAGATTGTTGTTCGAGGGGAGGGGGTGTTGATGATGGATGTGATTTTATAACGCAACAGCCAAGGCCAAGGTAAAGGTTTCCATATGTTTGCCAGGTTTGAGAGCGAATAACACATTATCTATAGCTATACGCAATGTAATCGTGGGTTATTTTTTAACTCACCAAGCCCAGGGTGAATCAAAATACCATGTGCTTGTGTAACTTGTTTGTGTACAACATAATTTGCAGTGTAACTGCAAAATCAGACGCGAACTTTGTTTAAGTCTTGAAGGTTTGAAGGTGACGAATTCTGTTAAAGAATATATTATACGGTTTCCAGATTCGATGGGGTGTGCTAACATAATTTTGGTGCTGGATATGCAACTTGGTATAAAGAGGGTCTGCATGGGGGGATGCTGGTGTAGAATTATAAATTTAGAGGGGCGAGTAAGAACAGAAAGAAACAAACATGCCAACACCCGGGATCGATCCCGGGTCGGCAGATTACAAAGCAAGCACGCTACCGCTGTCGCTACAAAAGCTCAGAGCTACTTGGCAAGGACGGTAGGCGGTACTTGTTGAACCCCACTGTTACACTGGCAACGTAAATGGTAAATTGAAGAGTACAGGTAACGCTTAACTTAAAACCAACAACGTTTAATAGTAAGTTCGGAAGCCTAACTTGTTCAGCAAGACTCTGCATGAAGTGGCGGAACTTTTGTGTCAAAACTGCTGGCTTATTGCGTGTGGAGCCAGTGATAATTATATCGTCTTGGACCCAGTATGATCTTCAAGAGTTATCTGACATTGCTTCCACTGGTCTGTTCGTCACAAAGAATGTTTCAATGTAAAGCTTAACATTGAATTCAGATAACAAATAACGTAGAATTAAAACGTTCAAGAATGCTTCACGAAGATAACAATTAACGTTGAATTAGAATGGTCCGGCTGCAATAAATGGTACAGTAAAATAGCATGAATCGCTTAAACGGAAAGGACATGCAGACCCTAATAAGTTTATGTTGTTACAATATCATGATGGCCTTGTTGTCGAAAATGCCGTAAGGCTTTCCTTCTATAAATATCCAATTTTCATTGATGTCATAATATGATAACTATAATTAGTGCCCCTTGTGACCATGACAACAAATGATGTCATCACTCATATGAAAAGCCTGCATTGTATAGCGCTATAGACACCATATACAAAAGAAAATGACATACAACATTACCTACATAATTCTTTTTCCTTTTTTTTCCTCAGAGCCCACGCAGAACAGAAGATGTTGTCAGCAGTGTGAGAAGTCTTGATGACATCTGTGTGATCACAGCTGTACAGCCTTGCTGTCCTGAGCAAGTTCAAGATTTGTCTACTACTTTTCCTAAATTATGACTTGTTCTTGATGGACCCACAAGATTCAAGTCAGACACAAGACTTTGTGGAAGTGCTGAATGTCAGACACAAGACTGGAAGTGCTGAATGTCACGTCATAGTGTCTACAGGCTAACATGATGAGAGCAACTATAACAAGTGCCAACATTTTAAACAACAATGACATGTATTTCCACTACACGGCGACAGAAGATGACATAAAGACGTAATGAAAAGACGTGTCACCATGAGAACCATGGAGCTGGCTATGAGACTTTTTGTCTTCCTGCTTGGAGCTGGGGTCATCATGATCAATGTTTTCTACAGTTATCTTAGCCACAAGATTCAGCAAAGAGAAGGCCCGAGTCTGCAAGAATATTACCGTTCACTCAATTATACGGGTAAGTGTTGTCAGCAATCTCATAATACTATGTGTACTCACAATTATGTCACTGTAGCCACTGCTCAATGATATATGCATAATGTTTGGGTGTGTAGCTTTGAGTGATGAATTATTATATAGTTATAGTTTGATACATCAGTTAAAGGAAGGTATCATTTTTTTAAGGCAATCTAAGTGTTTCTCCTCTTACATTTCAGATGAAGTGTTTCTAAAAAGAATAGGGATAAGGTAAGTTACTCTTCTTATTCGTGTTGACATTTTTTGCATGCTTCAGCTACTTTGAAATGCCTACATTTTTATATGGTTACAGAGCGTTTTCAACAGATTTTGTTTAACTTGGATGCACACAATTTAATTTGATATTCTTGCACACTTCACAGACCACCTGGACCAAAATTCTCTCACCCTATTAAGTGAGTATGTGATGGAGTGTGTGGTATTTCATTGACAATGTGGACTACTTTTGTTGGTAATGATTCACGCACAATATACAATCAATTCATTCATGTAGCAATATATTGTATATGCATGTGTCTGTCTATTATGTTGTATATTTCTTCTCTTTTCTGTGATAACAGAACTTCTTAGTTCTTCATACTTTTGACTATTGTCACTAAAAAAGCCTGGCTTGGTATTGAATTGACTGTATCTGTTTCATAGTACATGTATTCTAAATTCTCCATCCCAGGGTAGACTGAAGTTATGCCAATTGCTATAACAGCAAATTGCATGGTAGCTGATAACACTTTAACATTCAATTTGCAGGACGGTTTGCATTACAGTTTTATTGTACTTTGGACACTAAAAGCTTACTTGTTTTTTCAGGTATCCAGAAGGTGACACCTGTGTACCAGGATATGCCAGGAGTAAGGTTACAGAGATGAATCCAAAGTAAGAGTTAAAGACTACTAGCCATGATGACTGTCCTGCTACCACATGGTTGAATTTAAA
Source organism: Branchiostoma floridae (assembly GCF_000003815.2). Lineage (NCBI taxonomy): Eukaryota > Metazoa > Chordata > Leptocardii > Amphioxiformes > Branchiostomatidae > Branchiostoma > Branchiostoma floridae. The sequence continues at coordinate 9,227,973 of NC_049988.1, read as the reverse complement.
TTTGATTTAAATTTCTATGTGACTTGGCATTGCAGTGCTATGTATACAGTCAAACCTGTCTATAGCGGCCACTCAAGGGACTGGATAAATACCGGTATGGCCACTGTAGACAAGTGGCCACTATAGAGAAAATGTTGATCAATTGACCATGAGCAAGCTACACATGATTTCAGTTCCCACTAATCTTTCTCACCAAGTAACATTGTCTTGATCGGTAAATTCACCGACAAAGACTTCTACTTTAATGCTCAAGGCATGCATACCTTCTGCTACCGCCAAAATGACCCTGTCAGGAACTCAAAATCCTCGCAAACTACAATTTCAAACTTGGTGCAAAGTGACATAAGGCTGCAGTATGGTTGCAATAGGCAGTGTTTCTGTATCAAGGGGACCGGAAATCGTGTGGCCATGGCGGCGTTGGACAGGTGGCCGCTTAGCGTATTTCTTAATCATTACGAATCCAAGGGACCGAAAAAAAGTGCCCACTATGGCCAGGTGGCTGCTATGCAAAGGTGGCTGTTGATAAAGGTTTGACTGTAATATGATTTGAGTCTTATGATCTAACCTTCTTTGATAAAATTTTTCGTCAAAGCAGGTTTTGAGATTCAACTGAAGAGCAATAACAGTCCCACATGCTATCACTAAATGTGATTTACGAACGATACAATTCTATAGCAGGATGAGTCAAGTTGATGTTATACAGTTATTTTGCGCAATATATGATGTTTGCTCTAATACTGGTTATGCTGTATCCCGACACAGGTTTAACACCAACTTACCACTGTTTGTTAAGAAAGGCTTCAGAGAGTGGAAGGGAATGATGGATGATGGACATGACAAACTTCCTTTTTATTTATCAGACCAGGACTGTAAGCACTTTGCTTTTCTTTATATCATTAAGATCACAGTCTGAGTTACTTCTGCTCTTACTTGTCAGGATCTTACATGACTTCTGTATCAGTATAGCCAGTATAACCATCTTTCATTGTATTCTGTAAAAGATTGTATTGATATTCAAACAGTTCATTTGTTTCCGATTCTACCATTCCATCTGCATTTGTACTTAATGAAAGAATAAAACTGTATATCTTTTTGTACATTTCAGGTAAGAAGATAGACCAGCTTCTAGATTTGCTGCCTAATTCTGAACCCGCACTCTTAACAGGGTAAGTGAGCCACAACAATCAGCCTCAGCATGAAGGCTGTCCTGGAAGTTAACTATGTTGTAGAGAACCATTTGTATTATTATCATTGAGTTACTACTTCATCCTTGAAGCCAGAAAAGGAACTGTGACTTAAATGAGAGTTTGCAATACAACTAGTCGCTGTTTTTTGTAAACATCCAGGGTACGCAGTGATTGGTAAGTAAGAGAATGTTATCAAATTAGATTACTACATGTAAATAGAATTCAAAATTAGCAGATCAGATTACTAATGGACCTGTGAACTTTTATCTTTTGCCAATTGCCTGCTTTAAAGATTTTTGCCTACCATTGTGTCACCATAACATCATCTCTCCTACCTGGTATAATATTACACTGTATGTGGCTGGATCAGTTCATTGCTGAGCAAGGTGACCTGAACATGACACAATACAAGCAGGACCAAAAATAACACGTAACAAATAAAACATGGCCGCAGAGTTGAGATGTTAACAAACATGTTATGTTGTTGTACAGAGGAGGCAAGTGTCGCAGATGTATTGTTGTTGGCAGCTCTGGACTTGTCAGCGGTGAGAATCTTGGGTCAACGATAGACAAGTATGACATCGTCATGAGGTAAGAGGAGACAGCAGATAGATCCCTGTATCCTGTCATTTGCAGCTGTTTCCAGATAGTTTTAGAAACGTTTTCTAGCTGCATACTGGAAAATTGTATAAGTTTAAATAGTACCAGTAAAAGTTTTATACCTAACTTTTGTACACCCTATAAAGCTTTCAGTTAGTTCTCTGACCCTTCTCAAGTTGAAATGACCCAAAGGCTTACATATCCTTAACGGAAGTGAGATGTTAGGTGAAAGGTGGCTGGCAGTCTGTATCGGCCCCCGTCTGCCGGGTACCTTTGACCAAGGGTTCTACCCAGCATCCGTCCTTTGGTCATTTGACGGAATTTTGCCACTCTGGACAGAAACAAATTTTGCCCATTCTGTCCTCTGTTAGCTAAAACCCTTTTGGATTTTTTCACCCAAACAGATGTCATTGAACCTAGCTGAATCTACTAGCAAAATTTTCCCTGCAGAATGCAGGAAAGAGCATTTTAGAGTGTCTACATTTCACAATTTTCCCGGGGATAATGCGCCCTTCACCACTCTCGACTAGATTTCCATTCAAAACCCAAAGGACTGAAAAAATTTCAGGCTAGCTAGAACACTGCTTTGACCCCTTGCTGACATCTCAATGAAAGCTTGTTTGTGAGTTACCATCACAGATAAACCACCATAAGAATAGTGCTATAGTGTGAAAACACAAAAAAAGAGTAAATGCAATTTTGTCTACAGAATGAACGAGGCTCCTGTCCATGGGTACGAGAAGGATATTGGGTCCAAAACGACCTTTCGTTTCCTGTACCCTGAGAGTGCCACATCTAAAGAAGTTGACCCTGATGCAGATTATATCATTGTGCCATACAAGACTGACGACTTGGCCTGGCTGTTGGCAGTTGTTCAAAAGGTGGGATCATTTATTGAATCACACTTTCTTCTGCAGTATCAGTGCAATCATGAAAAAAAGTAAGAATATTTGCATTTACCAAAACTCTCTCTACTCTTTGGTAATATCTTCTTAATGATGTTGTGTTATACTAGTCCTGGACCTGTATTCCAACACCTTTAGCCATACTGTAAATTTGGAACTTTTCATTGTGGTTTAATGTTTGCAGTTTTTACAGTAACCTCTTCATGCAAACTTGAAAATGCTTGTTCTGCCTACCACCGTGTACCACCATACAGCTAAAACCACTGTGAACACTCTACTGTGAAATGAAATCCTTAAGCTTGGAAACTTAAAGACATTTACATTAAAAGGAATGCATATTGAAGAGATTTTCAGATCACATTGTTTACCTTGTGCCTTGGTCTCTTTCCCCTCTGTACTTACTAATAGTAATACAGTCAAACCTGCCCGAGCGACCACCTCTTCTCAGCGACCACCTGGCCATTTCGACCGCTTTTTCTCGGTCCCGATTTTTTTTCCCATTGACGTAAGCATTAAGCGACCTTTACTCAACGACCACCTGGCCAACGCGACCGCGACCGGCTCAAATTGGGACCCATAACGACCGCATCATTTTCAAAATTGAGGTTTTCACCGATTTTTTTATGATAACTAGCGCGATGTTGTGCTGAAATCGGCCAGTTTGCGTCGGATTTTGACTGTCATTACGATGTTATGTTTAGAATAAAGATGACGGCGGTGAATGGGTGGATCAATGGGGCAGTCTACTGTAATATGGGAGGAAATTTCGTTGTAAGAAAATCCGAATTTAGTTGTTGCAGAAGTTTTCTTTTAAATCTATAGACTATCATTATAAAGTGAACGAATGCTGAAACGTATATAGCCTTATACTTTTTTAAGAAAGATCTGTGTAGCTCATACCTTTTTAAGAAAGATCTGTGTGAGTGCTTTTGTCCAACTGTACTGTACATTCACCCGTGGTTAAGTTAGTACGCTATCGGGACGTACCGGGCATCGAATTCGAAAGGTGCACCGTAGCTATTTCAGATACGGCGATCAAGAACACAGCGACGCATGGCTTGTATGGTAACTGACAACATCAAAGTTCCCTTTCTGTCTAAAACGTTAGGGTACAAATATTGAGCTTTAAAACACTGTATCATATAAAAGCTCGATACAAGCTTGGGGTTAAATTTACAATCTACAATGTGCGTGTTGTATTTGACATTAAAGACCTTGCTTCTTTACGTGCGTGCAGTGTGCTTGCTATTTGCCATTAAACACAACGGAAACCATTTATACTTTGCATTGGGCATGTTTTGAGTCGATACTCTTCTCAGCGACCACCTGTCCAAATCGACCGCTTTTCTCCGGTCCCCCAGGTGGTCGTCTTGGGCAGGTTTGACTGTACATAACTTTTGATGTATTTGATTGATTCCTGTTGTTTTCTTGTCATAGGAAAAGCCTGAAGGATCATTCTGGAAGGAGATCGGGGAGACTTTAAATGTTGATTCCAGCCACATCCACATCTTGAACCCCCAGATTGCCCGCAGTACGTCATATGAACATGTTGGAATGATCGTAAGCAAAACACATTATCTTTGGGATATCTGAAGAAATCAGAATAGCAACTATGCTATTTTTGTATTTATGATACTGAGAGCTTTTACTTTATGTTCATTATTATGTGATCTGCGTGGAATGAAGACACTTATGTATGTATTAAGTGTCCTTGGACCATTTCATTTTTAGGGGCCATTGTCAATATATGGTAATATTTGTGAGAATGTGGAAGAAGATGTTCGCTTTCTAGTGACTTTTTTGCAAAATGATGTTGGCTTTCAAGAGGATGATAGAACAATTTTACGGATCATAATGGTTTTTAGTGTATATCTTAGTATGCCCTCTGACCTCACCTCTTGATGTTAGACTTTATGTACGTATTTGCATGTATGTCTGATCTGTATCTGTATGTTATTGTAACTGTTTAGTATTACATGTAGTAGTATATACTGTATGTTTTTTGTTGTATGAGCACTGGAAGATTAGCTCAATCTGAGCTATTTAAAGGGCATCCCAATAAACTCAATAGTACCAGTTTCTAACAGCTTCTGTTTTGTTCTCCAGAACATCCCAACAATTGGTACCATCTCCATCATCACAGCTTTCCACTTCTGTGACATGGTGGACATCGTCGGGTTTGGCTTCCGACATGACAAGCTGTACCACTACTACGAGAATAAGACAATTGAAGGGGAATTTGAGGGATTATTTTCCTACTTTACCCTGATCCATGACTTTGCAAAAGAGAAAGAGTACATCAAGGACTTGGTTAGGAATGCAGTCGTCAATGACTTAACGCATGGATATGAGGACTAGCTGATTTGTGATAAGTCTCATCAAACTTGCTATTAAAAGTCTTTGTAACAAACAAGTCTGACAAAACAAATTGCAGCAATAAATACAGTACTGAACATACCGCTAGCCTGGATGTCCGCCTTATCAGCTTTAGCATGTTCTCTCTGTCTCCCAGGAGCAACAGAGAGAATAAGCTAAAGCTAAAAAGGCTGGCACCTAGGCTAGCATACCTGACAGATTCACCACTGCAAACTCAGAGAAACAGGAGGAACCTTTCTTCTTTGATGACAGAATAACCAGAAAAGTACTTGAAATTATGGTTAAGTTGAAAGCTGAAGTTTTCTTTCATTCTGAATAACTGGTTAATTACCTAAAGGCATAGCATACCTTTTGTATCATAGGTACGAGCTGTATAAGACTGATAGATTTGATCCACTCGTACACCCCTACTCTTTTCAATAAGTATGGTCCTTTTAGCGTGCTCAAGAATTCCTTATATGACATTGATTTTAAAAAGAATCACAGGACTAATAACCTTGCCCACCTACATTGTACGTGAAATCATAGAAATGCAAAATGAAAATGAAAATGTTTCATGGACATGTAAACCACTCTCCTTTGTTGAACTGCCATTCTCTCATTGGTTGAACTGCAAATTATGATGGACATTTGAAAATGGTTTATGGACACTCGAGGATGTCAGCACTACTATTGATGCAGTGTTCACTAGTGCAGCAATCTTTCGTCTGTGTCAAATATTAAAGAGGGTGTATTTGTGCCAACACAGTTAGCAGGTCATTCTGAAACACAAGGTATCACAGATACACTAATTTGTACATATATCTGGTAATGTTGGCAAGGAAATTAAGGAGTGCCATTCAAATATGGTGGAACAATTATCACAGATTCGTAATGTTGAGAGAAAAATTAAGTGGTGAAATTCTAATATGGTGCAATAGCTACCACTGTTAAGTGCCATATGTTACTGTATATTTTGTTTAATCTGGCATCTGTTGCAGGATGCAGTTGAGCATATGCTCCAATGAATATGATAATTCTAGATTTTAGTTTTTTACCCGTTTTAGTAGTGCGAGCTTACTATGGCCAAGGCATTTTATTGTGCATGTGGCCAACTGATTTTTATGGATGGAATCCAAAATTTGATGAACTCTGTAATGAAGATAAGAATAAATTGAAATTGAAATCATTTTATTTGTTGAATTCTAATGGGACATTGTCTGTCTTGTTCCTTTGTCTCTATAACCTGTAGTTGTATTTTTGTTGTAAGCCTTAGGGTAGGTAAAAAGAGAATGTAATCTTTCTCATTTACCAGAGGATCATGCAACAGCGCCCCCACTGATTATCCAAGGTAGTGCATAATACCAAACTTCATGAAATTTCTCATATCACAGGTTGAGATAAAACTTTCTGTTGGGTTTGGGAAAATATATTGTTTTTCCACAAAAAGATGGGCTGACTGAAGTTTCCAAAGTTTTATATTTTACTGTTTTGTCGAATACATGTATCAAAGTATGTAACGTTAAACAAAAGAAAAGTTTATCACATTAACATAGCATGCATGCTCCTTTTCCTTTTGAAGTGACCACTTCAACTGACATTTAACGAATTAAAGTCTCTTTGATACTGTTTCTAACTTACAGGCAAATTTGTAGTGATGGCTCAGTTTTCTATGTCTTTGGTGTGGAGCGATTAATTAATTGCCCCACCAAATAACTGCAGTGCCAAACGTCAACCGCACATCTGCTTGAAGAAAACACTTTCACGCAAGCGATTCTGGGAAAGCTAAGGTCAAGGAAAGAAAGCGGCACGCCGAAAGAGTTGCATATTTTGCCTTGGCACTGTGTCACATTCCTCTCCATCGCTGCAAGGTAGGCCGTCACGTAGCCAGGCTATTGGTTTTTACTTCGTAAAGCCCTTTCCTTTGTTTCCGTAAAAGATCGGCCGCGTGATAGGATCTGATAGTGCTCGAACCGGTTCGGAAGTAGTCGGAAGGGCAAAGGGTCACAGCGAGAACGTCCGATCCTCGTGTGTGTGCTATTATACATGCTGTCGTCTCCTCTCGCCACTTCACCGGCCCAGTTAAACGTTAAAACTCCCATGACTGTACAAACAGCCCAGAAGGTTTCCACACTGCTGCCAAGATGTGCCCTTTCCCGTGGATCCTCATGCTTGTCTCCCTGTTCGCGCTGTGTTACAAGGGGATCGTCGCCGCGGCTGTGGTCGGGCCGACCGGCACCCTCCACCGAGGGGTTGTCCCGGGACGCCCGGTAGATCTAACCCTACAGGAAGAAGCACGGGGTACTGCTGTGGTGATGGCCTGCATGGCGAAGATTCACGACTCCAAAGTGTTTGAGTCCCACCGGCTGCTGTTCCCGATGTTACGGAGGATGGCCCGGGCAGCCACCGAGGACGGGCGGGAGGACAGGACGTACAGCCCCGAGTACCATGGGGGGATTTGGCAGGTCAGAACACAATTTGATTTGATCAACAACATTCAAAATCAATAATAATTATCTATCCTAGATATCAATGATTTTGTGTTCATTATTCTTTACTAAAAGCTGTAGATACCTGTTGATTCAAAAGACTATCATTTTAATTACACGCACTACTTTTATGAAGAAGCCAAACTGTTTTCCTATATTCCTCTGGGAAATTAAGCCTATTAATAGTACGGTAGATCTAGGGATTAAGATAAGATAAGATTTGTGGTAAGATGGTAACTCTATTTTATTTGACTGAAATGCGCCTAGCATATAGTTACTGAATGATTGTGCCTTTGGCTGTTAGTGCTATCTATTTCGCAGTATGAAAATCTTTTTACACACAGTACTTCTGAAATCAGTTAACGGTATTTACCATAGAAATTTCACCCTTTCACCAGTTACTTGGTGATGTGTTTACCTGTCTAATATTGAACTGAAAATACCAGACCTAAATCTTGGCGTGCTAAATGTTGATTTCACTTCAATGGTCGCTCCCCAACAACCAACAGTAGGAGTGGTTAAAAACTAAACAATGCTGGGACTCATGCTTGAAAATGTCATGCTCCATTAGACTCAAACTTGCAAGTCACCTTAACGTAGTTTTGTAGTTTTACGACAGCAGAGAAGACTGTTGGAACATTTGTATAGCAGAAAAGTAAGGTAGTGATATACACTGTGTATATAAGAAAACTGTGTTTAATTCAATTGATCAACCATCCTGATGAAACTACTTACGTTCGCAAGTCATCTGTCTGGTAATTGGTATTTTCTCAAGATTATTTACTCTTGGTCAATTCTGCTGGAATGAATTGTCTTCATTTATGCTTTGGTGGCCTAATGGTAGGGGAATATTTATCTGTTATCCAAGGATCAGTGTTGTTGCTGTTAACAGTTGTGTGTTTTTTGTTGCAGGTTGACTATAGTGATTTTCGAGACACCTTGGATACCAGGACCTACCCCCAACTCCTGCCTATATGGGACAGCATCAGGGCACAGTTTGGTATTCACAAGGTTTCCATACGCTGGAAAGACCTGAGGTAACAAGGCTTGCTTCTGAATTGTAGCTGGATAGCATATATTCAGGTCAGGTTTTGCCTACTCAGGTTTCTTAAAGAACAGCGTTAGCATGACTGCTTTTTCCTTTGATTGGAAAATTCCGAGTGCCCCTCCAAGGTACCCAAATGCCAAGTGACCTGAATCAAGAAGTCAGGAAAAAGCTTTCATACAGAAAGTTTCTACAGTCCAATACCTACAGTTACTTAACAATTGGCACTACTAAATGCAGTGGATTTTAATGTGTTCTATCTTTGTGACTTACATTTCAGTTAATGTTGTGGTCTAGGGAACAGTCAGAAAAACATGAAAGCTGAATATTAAAATACACAATGTATGAAAGTTAAAATATCCTTTTGGATCATGAGCAAACTAAATCTAAGGCCCACTGGACAAGTACATTCTAGTTATGTTGTTTACTGGTATAGATAGCCATGAAAATACATGTCCTTTTTTTGCCATCTAAAAATAAAGTTACATTCACAACTTTTGTTATGTTAAAGATTAGTTAGTGGGACCATATCAATTTACTGTAGGAATTTGACTGATTTTATTAGCTATGTGTGTATTGGACACTGTAAACAATGCATCCACTTAAGACTAAATGAGGTATGTTTTTCTGCAATTATGAATTTTGCTTCCACGACAACTTGTAAATACACTAATAATTGTCATTAATCCTATCTGCAGGAAGCCGCTGTACTCGTCCCTTGTGGCAGGTATGAAAATTCTGACTGTTCCTCACGAGATCCCGCCCAGTATCCCCGCACAGGCCGCCTTCTGGAAGAACTACTGTAACAGCGCGCTGGACAAGAGTCCAAATGACTATGTCACTGCAGTGGAAGAAGTAGCAGGTCAGCATTGGTCTTTATGATAATGATAATAATGTTTATTGCAAGTTCATGCCCAAGGGCTAATAGCAAATACAAACAACATGTATGGTAAAGAAAAGTACACTGATGCTAAGAACTAGATTCCATGTTGATGTGCTACTAAAGTGTACATGCTGCTAGTTTTGTTGGGTTTGACTTCTTCTTTTTAGGTAGTGGAAGATGAATTTATGAGTAGATTATTTTTATATGAGTAGACTAAATTCCTGTTCAGACAACCCCTGGACCGCCCAACGTAATAATGAGGCTTGCTACAAGGATTCCGTTAGGCACAGAACTAGTACTGGTGCACAAATGCTCGTTTGAACAGTCCATATCCAGCTCTTATGGGTTTTAGTACCAATTAATCTCCTAAGGTGGATTCAGCAGATAAAAAAAACATGCTTACAAATGTAGGTGAATTTTTTCAAGATTTGCGGATCTTGGTATGAATAGGGTCTAACAGAAGATTCATGGAAAGGGACTGTCAAAACAGATTTCCATCATTAGATTCTAGATTGCAGTGTAATGTCGAGGTCTGATGACTGATGGACAGCTATTTTGAGCATTTCTATCCTTTTTGACCCTTTTGTGACCTAGTCCAATGTTGAGGCATACTGTCTGATGGACAGCTATTTCTGCCTTAGAATTCATCACTATTCCAGGCTTGCAAGAGCCAGACATGTGTGGAGTTCAATGTTGATCAATGGTTTGAATTTGAGCTGATCGACAGCTATTTCTAACCTTGGTGTTTGATTTCCATATTTTCCGCCTGAGGAGGGCCAGATAAACTTGGTGAAGTTGAATGTTAAGGTCTAGGGGTTGGTCTCCAGCTATTTCTAACATTAGCGGTGGCTCTGTGAAGACTGGTATCATACCGACATGTCCTGCAGCACGTAACTTTTGTTTACAGACTAGAGGTTTGGCGTATTGCCAAACAGTTCAAAAACATGTTACTTAGTTGTAAGTACCATTTTTACCAGCTGGAGTCCAAACTGTAGTCCCTGATCACATCCCTTTTGAGCACTACGACTATACCAACCAGACATCCACATTTGCTAGATACATTACAAGTACAAGGATCTGATCTACACATTTTGTCTGGAGCTCAACTTTGATTTTCTCTTCACTTATAATTTTTCAATGTTCTTCCACATTGTATAATTTCTAACAATTTATGGTGACATGCTCTGTTATTTGTACGTAATACTTTTATGACCCTATAGCAGGGAAAATCTTGGGATTAATTTTACATAATTATATTTAATTATAGCAAAGAATACAGGTTGATACATGAGTTAAATCCAACTCAATTAATGATTGGGTAATTTTCATTCAAGGTTTTAACTTATCATATTTCCCATCTCACTGTAGATCAACAAGAATGTGTAAATGTGCACATGTATATTTAGTTCCCTAATATTTGTCAGGAATGTTTGATCCTCTGAAGTCCTTTCCTCAATGTTTGCCAGTAACACACCTATTTACTGTCAAGGACATACTACTATACTAGAGTAGGTCAATGGAATGTGAAAGGTTGATGTCACATAGCTATAGGAAGAAATACTAGTAAGTAACAAAAATGCCCCAGTACTCAAAAATATACATTGCTGGCTGCTCTCAAACTTCAGAGGGAACTTGTTTGCAATGAAAACTCCTGCCAGAGACTATGGGCTGTCTCCAGCTTTAATGTTTTTACATCCTGCTCATCATTTAGGAGCCCATGTTGTAAATTTTCTTCTTTAAATCTGTCATGTTAAACATACTAAAATACATTTTCAACAGTTTCATGTCATGAAGTTCAGATTTTCGGATGGATGGAGTGAAATTTTAATGTCTGTCCATTGTCCAACAAGCAAATTTCTGTCTGTTCCAACAAGCAAATTTCTGTCCCAGGATAGAGGGATGGGTCCTGCCCTGCAGCTGGGAACTTCCACATCTGTCCAAGCTACAGCCTAGGTCTCCTAGGAGATAAGTTTCCATGGAAGATAACATGGCTCATTTTTATTGAGACTCAAAACACTTACAGGGGTATTGGCTTTTTTGCCTTGTACCATATATACAGGATAATAATCTGCAATGTTGACACAGATGTTGCAAATTTCATTTATGTATAAGATTTCAGAAATATGTTGTCAAACTGGTTTCTTTTGTTTATCTAGTTTCTGTTTCTTTTGTTTTGCTGCAGGTTGCCAAGCAACCAGCCTGGACCTAGTTTTTGCGCTGGATGGTTCAGCAAGCGTCGGAGATAACAACTTCCAACTGTCCAAGGACTTTATCAACACCATCATACAGTCTTTCACCATTGGACCAGACCTAACTAGGGTGGGAGTCGTACAGTACAGGTCAGTTTAACCTCAAAAGTAGCAAGTTGAACAAGAAAGTTGCCATTTTGTATCAGTCATTTTTAGTGATCCTGAGACAAGTCAATAGAAGTCACAGAAGGGAATATCAACTTTGAATTACTACCACATCATGAAATACTGTAAATGCATTTAACTTTGCGAGGATTTAATTACACGGTAGCGGGAAAAAGGACTTTTCGCGGTGGTTTTAAGTTCGCGGTATCACCATGCACTGTAGTCTCTTACTGCCATTGAAAAATGTTTGAGGTGGTTTTAATTTCGCGGTGAAGCGGCCACCGCGAAAACCGCGAACATTAAACCACCGTGAAGGTTTCTGCATTTACAGTATACTATATTCTACAAAATTTTTTGACCAGAATATACATTTACTTATAGTTTTTCAGTCAATCTTGAGCTTGAACTGAAGGATCACCTAAGTGCAGCCCCCCTTATCCAGGCAGTGGAGGAGATAGAGTATGATGAAGGTTTGTTCACACACACGGGGGAGGCCCTACAGTACATCACAACACACAGCTTTGCTGTAGAGAATGGAGCACGGGAGGTCCGCAAGGGTGTCCCAAAGGTAAGCTTGTTCTATAAACATAGCATGTTTCCAATGGAATTTTCTTTGTGATGTGCACTTGTTTTGTTGTCATAAATTTTAAAGCTTTTTACTTTGTTCTGCATTATTACAAATTTAAAGCAATTTTCTAAAAACTTTATGACTCGTGATGTATAGCTTTGAGTTCCAATTTTGTTGCGAAGTTAAAAGTATCGTCATATATTAGAAAAAGTGTTACATTGTTTTAATATACTTTCTGTATCAATCCCCAACAAGCAATTGTTACTTTTGAGGATTTATGCGGTTAGAAAATCAACATCATGCCACTTGAAGGATTGCAGAACAAAAGAGAAAACAGCATTACCAAAATGAATTAATCTTATATTCTTGCTTATAGGTGAGTATACTACTGACGGATGGGGAGTCTGGAGACTACCATGACGTGACGGTGTGGTCGCAGCGAGCGCAGGAGGCCGGCATCACGGTGTTTCCTGTCGGCGTGACGAACAACGTGGATCAGCAGGAGCTGGAGACCATGGCAGGGCATGCTGGGAAGGTTTACAGGGTCGGATGGTTCCGTGACCTTGAGAAGATTCTGACTGACATGGAGGAATCTCTGTGTAGGGGTACGATGATGTATATGAAAGTATTTTTAATGTCTTTTGATTTTGGTAAAGGTCTCAAGAAAGCATAGTGTAGATACTGTTTCTGTAGGAGGTATACTTGAAGGGATCTAGAATTTGATAGAGTTTTTCTGTTTTGTCAGCTGTGGCTGCTGTTCCAGTTGGAAGTCCTGTTAGTGCCGACCTTGACAGGGATGCTGTCCGACATTTGTCCTTCATTGTCCCTGATGTGGGGATGACCTTCAAACTGACCTTGAACAGAGGTCAGGTGGCCATGTACGGTTCATCTGTGGTGACAACTCCAAACGAAGCAATCTATAACTTTACACTGACATCAGGGGTAAGAAACTATTATACTCAATTTTTTGCGTTTCGTCGCCCTCTGGCGACGAAACGCAATGTATTGGGTTTTACCTTCAGTGGGTGCTTCGATGGTGCTTGGTTTTGGTTCAACGAGGGTCTGCATGGGGAGTTCCGACAACGATTTACGCTGAATTTAAAAGAACCCCCTACGTATTACGCTAAATCAAGGAAGGCAATTACGCTAAATTTGGTCGCCTCGCTACGAATTACGTAGATAAGATGGTTTTCCCTACGAATTACGGGAAATAAAATTGGCTGCCTACGCCTTACGTAAAAGAGCATGCAGACCCTCGTTCAACACGACCGCATGCAACTGCTACAACTGTATGTTCGGAAATACCATTGCATTGTGGTTTCGGACTTCAATATCCTGGAAAATGGCCATATAACATCTATTCCACAAGATTGCACAAGAAAAAAAATGATTTTATCAAGAAAGCGACCGAAAATCGACATAAATAATACTATGTAGTGAGGTTAAAGCATAATGTACATTCAGATGTAAGACACGTGACAACTTAGCTCAATCGGTAAAGTCATACTCCTTCAGATCCGAAAGTCCCTGGTTCGAAACCGAGAGTGGATTTTTTTCTTTTTAAATATTGAAGTGGAAAAAGTGGATTTTTTTCTTTTTAAATATTGAAGATAATATATAAATATTCTATTTATTTATTGATATTATACTTGTATATATCATTTTTTATTTATTCTAGTATTCATTTTATATATGCAAGGCCTTTGTCTTATGAACAGGACTTCATAGATTCCAAACCCGGCATTCGAATTTTTCTGTTCATGGTAATGGAAATACCGTGCAGCGGCTCCTATGCGCGGTAAGATGATTCTCGCAAAACACTCGCCACTAAACTAGTATTCATGATGTAAACAGAGGCTCTTGATGTTGTTTGCATGAAACTCCATCAAAAACAGCGATCCTTTCTTACAGTAGCAAATGTTCAGTATCGACTACACTCATATACAATACACGTAACAACTTAGTTCAATCGGTAAAGTCATACGCCTTCGGATCCGAAAGTCCCTGGTTCGAAACCGAGAGTGGATTTTTTCTTTTTAAATATTGAAGATAATATATAAATATTCTATTTATTTATTGATATTATATTTTTATGTATCATTTTTTATTTTATTTTAGTATTCATTTCATGTATGCAAGGCCTTTGTCTTATGAACAGGATTTCATAGATTCCAAACCCAGCATTCGAATTTTTCTGTTCATGGTAATGGAAAATACCGTACAGCGGCTCCTATGCGCGGTAAGATGATTCTCACAAAACACTCGCCACTAAACTACTATTCATGATGTAAACAGAGGCTCTTGATGTTGTTTGCATGAAACTCCATCAAAAACAGCGATCCTTTCTTACAGTAGCAAATGCTTCATTGTTCAGTATCGACTTCATTCAGAAGTTTTCAGACAACACGGATGTGGAAAGTCACACCGCTCGACACAAAAGTATGGAAATTTTCATGAATATTATCAAAATTATCCAGGAAAACAAGGAAGAAATGTTGTAAATGCGGAAACCAGTATAATAGAGATGAGGTAGCTGTTAATTGGTTTGGATATTTGTTTGACATTTGGTAGTCAATTTAGATAGAATCTTGTCACAGTGCTGATGGTGCTTTTTCAAGTGTACATAAGTACCTGAGTATATTGATAGATTTTATAATGAACTTATTGTACATTTAAAATAAAGTTGTAAGCCAAGACCAGCTATTAAACAGTACTCCTTTCCAAAATAACAATTTTTCTTATAGACGCAACAGCCCTTGAGTGACTTTTTCTAACAGATTTTACTTCAAGAAAAAGACAGTTCACACTCATAAACGTAGACGAAACGCCAGCTTTTTTTAAAAGCACTTGTTAGAGAATATACCAGTAGGTTCTTTGGCTGAAGGTTCGAAATGTCCATTTTTACTCAAATAAAATCCCTATATAGAATATGTTAAGAAAGCCATGTGTTTTGGAAAGAGGATCATTACTCTTACCCTTACTTCTTTCTTCCTTTCAGGACTTGTTCCTCCCTCCAGTGTCAGTTCCTAGCCAGGACGCCCGTACAACCTTGTATGTGTCTGTGTATGGCCTGTCTGATGATTCCAGCTTCACACTCCGCACCACCGAGGGAAACACGACGACAACGCCCCCCTCCCAACAGCAGACTGCTGCCCATGGCCACTCCTCTACAGCATCATCATTCAAGCTGGACCCAAAGAGTGGGCCCCTGTTCTGGTGCCTGTTTGTGTATCTCGCATCTACTACCGGTATCAGTGCTTACCTTATATAAAATGCACAGTTGTAAACAAAATGAAACAAGATGCCACAGAAAAATGCAGCAGCTTGACATGCTGTATCACTCCTGATTCCATGCAAATCACAAAGCCAAAATGACCAATGGAAATCCTTCATTGCTTTAAGCACTGCCAGATTTGAGATGGGATCCCTGTATGTCTACTCTCCCCCATGAAGTGCTGTATTACTCTACAGTCTTGTAGGTATCACTGAATCTTGAATTTGATGACGAACTACATAGTATGACAGCATGTTCTTGGGAATTGTTACTTCACTTCTGTAACTGCTGCTAGAATCTTGTATAAGAGATAAGTCAGGGCCAAGAAGGCCTTAACATGCATTGGCATAATACCGGTAGTAAGACTTATACCGGTAGATTAAAAATACTGGAACTTAAAGAGATCTACACATGCAACAATAGTTATTTCTGAGGTGTGCACACTTCAGACATCTGGGTGTCCAATACACCATTTACAAAGCATCGATAACAATGCATTCGAAGACAACAAGGCCAAAAGTTTTCAGTATACTTTTTTTTAAATTTCGGGGTAGGCAGCTCGTCGTGGGACGAACACACTGTCACATTCATTGCCAAATTTATATAGATAATAATTACACATGCTCACGGCACAAGACGAACATGATTCAACAACAATCTTGAATTTCTGTTGGTGACCTACAACTCATGTAAAAGTGTGAAGAACCGTTGCATAATAGCCCGGATCTACGACTGAATGGGCAAAATTGAACGTACGCAGCCATTTTCCCGCCATTTTTATATCTACGCTAGCAGTGAAGTGTTACGTCATAGCGGTTGTGACGGACAGAAGTTAAATGAAAATTCTTGACAGTATACGTCCGTTTTCTCATAACATTTTGTATGCTCATGCAGGTTTATGTTTTATGCATTTACTGACAGAAAAGGAAGGAACATCAGTGGATGTATAAATGTACATAGCGGCAGTTAATTGTGCCGTGTTTCTTCCTACCGGTATTTTGTACCCCCTCCCAACCACGCGCCCGTTCGCCGTGTAATTCCGCGGCGTGTTACAATTACAATATTATGCTTTTAGCAGGACAAGAGTGGCAGAAAAGTTACACAGAAGAAGTGGCAAGGGTAACCTATAACAGCAACATGTAACTGGAGAAAATGATGCATTGACAATTTGTCAAATCAGTATGGCTAGAGAAATCGTCGTAAACGTACCGGTATTATGATAATAGATGTTACTTATGCTGCTATATCTAAACTGTCTGTTTTCACTGCCTTCAAATTGTAAGGAATATTAAGGGATAGCTGCTTACCTCTAAATGTGTGAACTATTGTGTCTGTGTACTGGTGTCTTTTTGACCATACTGACATTTTTGTCCCTGTTGTGACTTTGCTTTCATTTCTTTCTGTGTCCGTAAACATTGCTACATTTTAGGGAAAAATCAGGGAAATGGCAAGTGTCAAGTCCTTTTGTTCTGTTCAGTCTGTGGTATGAAAATTGTATATTTTTATCAGTCAGAGCTAAGAAGGCTCTACTTTTGAAAAGTATATCTGATGTGAAGAAGAGATGTTGTTTTACTGTACATATATGAAAGATGTTATATTTTCATAAGTCAGGGCTAAGAGGGCCTTACTTATTATACTTCTGTGATGTTGGTGTTGTATTACTCAGATAGTGCATTTGAAAGTTTGTACCAGGTCAAAAGCAATAGATAGTTAGGAATCAGAGCTGAAACAGTTGAACTTGCTACTCTGTCCTGAGCTGAGTTTTTGTTAAAATCCTTTTTGTCTGTGTAGATAGTTCTGTTTTTACCTTAGGTGCATTTATCATATCAAACTGACCAAATATTTCTTGTTCATTACTGATTGTTGTGCTCACAATATCTTCGATGTAAGTCAGGGCCTAGATGGCCTTACTTCCTATGCAGAATTATTTCCAAGAGTTATTTTATGAAGACATCTATATTTTTATAAGTCAAGGCCGAGAAGGCTTTACTTATTGTTAAGGAAACAAGTTATATTTGGGTTAAGTGCTGGCTGCCCAATACAGGGTTTTTATAGGAGTCAGGGCTAAGATGGCCTTACTTTTATATGCGGTGATTATATTGTGAATGAAAACATTTATGTGTATCCAAGAGAGATGGCAATATTTTTGTAAGTCAGGGCCAAGAAGGCCTTACTTATTGCAGTATTTTAACTCACACTGTGTGTGCTGGTCTTTGTGATGTGTTCGATATTAGCGAAAACTTTCTGCAGTTTAGAAAACTCTGGAATATTTACACTTCCTGTGGAAGTCAGGGCTAAGATGGCCTTACTTTCTGTGCTTATTTGTGCTCCAGCTGTGAACTTTCTCGTTGTTTTAAAAGACCCAGAAGATAGAGAATACCTCTGTGAAACCAAGGAGCTTGATAAAAGCTCCTTGGTCAAACACTGCTCAGCCATGTGTTATTGGCTTTAGTAATGTGTAAGATTATTTACTTTAGAAATTTTCTTGAAAGTGTCAACTCTATCAAACAGATAAGTATGTATTCCTGTAATTTGTGGTCTTACAAATTTGTTGGTAAGGACATAGCATTTCTAGTTGTTAGGTCTACATTCTACAGTCGTTCTCCATTTGATCTGAGTAATGTGCCTTGGTTGGAGACTGATTACGTACATGTAGGTCCTACCTAATGCCACTGATTAAATTCCTGTTGGCCAGTGACTAAATGCCTCAACCTTGGAAAAACAAGCAATGTGATTTTGTGTTCAACCATTGGTTAATGCTTACTCAAGGCCTCAAAATGTTCATTGAGTTATTATGACTGTGTGTATAATAACAAAGAAAGTCAAAGCTTAGAAAGCTTTACTTTTTGTGCAATTTTCTGTATGTATGTTTATTTGTGCAGTAAGATTGTTGCTTTCTTGTTATAGGAATTGTAGGGATTCCAGTAGGCAAGGCCAATAATTTTTTGTAGCTTTCTTACACATGTGTATGTCTTTAAGTAACTGTAATCTGATAAATATTCTTTAAGTAATCAAGATTGTCAGGGCTTAGAAGGCCTTACTTTCTATGCAATAATATTGTCACTTGATGGATCACTGAACTGAACTGACACTGAATATTGTTACTACATATACCATATGCTATAGCCAGCATATGCTATAGCCATGTATTTGTCATGAAGAGACCAAAAAAGTCAGGGCTGAGAAGGCCTTACTTCAAGCTTTCTTGTTATATTGTTGGGATTCCAATAGTCATGGCAAGAATGTTTTTCTTGTAGCTTTCTTATATGTCTTTCAGTAACAGCAATCTGAGAAATACTTCTTAAGTAATCAAGATTGTCAGGGCTAAGAAGGCCTTACTTTCTATGCAATAATATTCAAATTTGATACTACATTACCATGTGCTATAGCCAGTATATGCTATAGCCATGCATTTGTAATGAGGAGACCAAAGTCAGGGCCTAGAAGGCCTTACTTTAAGTTGTTAAAGTAACAGCTTTGTTCTGTGTGCCCAGTATCACTGAAAACATAATAATGTTTGTTGGCATTTCAGCGAGATAAAGTTAGTTCGAAGGACGCTGTAGATTTTCATGAGATAGATGTATCTATTTGTAGTTTATGTTAGTCAGGAGACAATAGAGCTTTACTTACTAGATGTTTGAAAATTCTATTGGGATTGGTTAGAGACAAGATGATATGTAAGTCAAGGCCAAGAAGGCTTTACTTATGTGCAATACAACTGGAAGTTGATGTCATTTTATATACCTATAGGTTCTGTTGTTATAGTTTGTACAGTGGAATGTGCCCACCTTTATAAGTCAAGGTCAAGAGTGCCTTACTTATTGTGCAATATTACGGCCACATCACAGCTGACAGCCTTTAACAACAGTGCCCATGAGGATGGTGGTGTTTGTAGTGATATTTTAGGAATTGATGTGTTAAACAAACATACCATAATCAGTGTGTGAAAAATGTCATCCGTAAAATACACTTTGTGTGTTAGAGGATTTTGGTTGGTATCTATTACTTACGATACTGTCTATAACATAAAGTGTGGCTAAACAGCAGTACCCCGGCACCTAATGTTCAAGAATTACAACGATGGTAGAAATTTAACATTGTTTACCATTATAGTTTACCATATGTTAGCAAAGTGTTACTGTTTCAGTTCATTTTTGGCCATAGATTGCTTTAGTGAACTGTTCAATGGTATCAAGTTACCATCATTACTACTGGTGTGGTAAATTCCATGATTCTATCATTACAACTGATGTCGTGATGGTTTTCGAAATTACATTACATTCTGCTGTGTGCATGAAGATTGTTGTGATACATTTCTTGCGTACTCTTACTTTGCTTCAAAGAATAAACAAGATGTGTTGCTTTCTGCCCAATGAAGTGTCTGGTGTGTTATTCAAAGTTTGTGGAGCTCTTCCTTACAATGTACATACTGATCAAGAGCCTTACTATCCAGGTCACATAATATTTAAATTCTTCTCACCCCTCAACCATTTTAGTACCAAATTTGGCTGAAATTTCTGATGAGGCTTTGATGTTGTAAAAAATCATACCAGAAAATAAACCAACACAGCTCTGGACATTTCACAAGTTCATTTATTACAAAGCTTTGCAATAAAACCAAAACTGGACATATCAGCATCCGAGTACAGTGTATTATTAGATATGCAAATTGTAAACAGTGTGAGATAGAAGTTGACATATTATTCACAATTCTTCCTCTTTAAATCTAAGCCACTGATTATGCACAGTAGTGTAAGACCTTTAGATGTATACCACATACTATTTGCTACATTAGCAAAATGTCAAATACCACTACTAGTACTACAGGACACAGCTGAGATTAACATTTAGACCAGCAGACCAGAAATACATTTGTTACTCCAGAATCCGTTTGGTAGAAACGTCCTGACACTTGATGCAACTAGAGAGTTTAAAAAAATGCCAGTTAGTAACTTCTACACCTTGTACTTTTCAGCATCATAACTGTCCAGTTATAATGCTTTAGAAGCTGCCTGAAACAACAAAATGTCAGTATGTTGTTAGCATACAATCCTATTACTAGTATCTCAGCTACTGCTCCACAAAGAACATCAAGCTTGGATCACATTTCCATCCACAGAATGCCAGTACAACTGTATTATGCTTGTCCCCTACAATTGAAACAAACTGCAGGTAAGTAGTTACGGCCAGTGTGACTTTGGTGGGGAAAATTGGAAACTGGTGGCAAGTTCCTCCTCAGGTAACTACTGCCCTGTTGAAAGAAATTGTGGGGTAGCAGACAGGGAAGTGTTCAGGAAGCAGGGATGCAATGACCTTATCCGAACCAAAATGAGAATCCAAGTTCCATTGTATGCCCTACCATATGATTATGAACAAAACAAATTTAGTCTTTTTACAACGCAAACTAACATGTGTCAAATAGATTTTGCAATACCAACATCAGAATGGTATATAAATTTAAAAAGACTGAAAAAATAGGGTTACAATAATTTCACCTGCTTCACTGATTTCCTGTTCCTGCACATATCAACTGTACATTCCATAGTTACAATAATAATGTACTCAGTCTGTAACAAATTGTGGTCTTTTTTCACCAGCACAATTGTTGAAATATACCGGACATGACATGGGTATCCCTGCAAAGATATGAAATGTGGTGTTATTGTAGACTATCTTTCTGGTCTGCTGGTCTTTTCAGTTTTAAGTATTTGCTTCTATCCTACAACTATTACAAAATATCAGCCATTGTAATTGTTAAACTTGCTATGTTTGTTACACTCCAGGAATGCTACAATGATC
The DNA here is from genome assembly GCF_000003815.2 of Branchiostoma floridae. Lineage (NCBI taxonomy): Eukaryota > Metazoa > Chordata > Leptocardii > Amphioxiformes > Branchiostomatidae > Branchiostoma > Branchiostoma floridae. The sequence continues at coordinate 9,206,514 of NC_049988.1, read as the reverse complement.
ATTAATATTAGTAGTTATGTATAAAACTTCACAGTTACACTTTCAATATCAAGACTACTACTACAACTAACACTACTGCAACTAATTTCTTCATGGAAATACTTTCTACCTTCAATGCAATCATATGATTGTCACGCATATATAATATATATCATACACAATAATAAAAGTTTATCATGCATAATTTAAAATTGACACAATTCAGACTGAGATACTCAGTACTTTATAAGAAGTCATCTTGGTGACATCAGACTTTGGCCTACAATTTGAGGCAGGTGTTGTCCACAGTGTGCACATAGTGCACTATTAACTTTCCACTCAATCTGAACATCATTTTTTCATTTTCTACTAGTATACTTTCAATGATAAACAATATTCAGATGGATTGTACTCCTCAATTTGCATACCTTGATGCACATATCTGAATGCAATACAAGTACAAAAGGTATTTATCAAATTCATGTATAACAAACATTTTGACAGTTTATTGCACAGCAGTAAAGTCAATCGTGTCTAGAATTCATGGCTTAAATAGAATGACACACTTGTAACACATGTCAGAACATTGCCAATAGATCATTACAGTATACAACAGTAAGATGCTTATATTTTGCATGGTCCAACTTCATCTTAAACTTCTCTACCATTTGAATCAACAATGTTATAATTGGAATGAAATGTTTCACATTTGATACACATAGCATATATAAGATGTCCCTATTCCTACATGTTTCTTATCAAGTTTCTTTTAACTTGTTGATCCTTGGTCTGCATGGATGCCATAGTGATGCCATCTTCTTCAGAATAACACCCATCTCTTCACCATTAATTTTATGTCTGGAACTGGCCTGCATTCCAGACAATCTCCAGACAAAGTGCCCCATGGAAATGTTATTTTCTTTAAGTTCTTCTTCTCCCCTCAACAACTTGACTGTCACACCAACAATTTAATGAAAGGACCAACATTATTCTAAGGCTGTCAAATTTAGTTAAAGCAAACAAGTCATAAAGGCATCAAATAGAATTCTCAACAAATCAGACAAAATATCTATTTCAAAGGTTTTTCAAAAGATGTCATCAACCAACAATAACATTATAGCTTTTATACAATCCAGGAATCACAGTATGAGAGCCATAATGTTAAAGCAGTGCCTTAGAAGAATGCTGGTCTTGAAGTGGAAGTCTTGTATGAAAGAAAGTTCCTTTATCATTTCTTGTTAGTTCTTTCAGAAATCTTGCACCAATCTAGCCATGTGTTTTGAATCTGATTGGAATATTTAGTACATAAAGTGCTGACTGGTCGAGTACTGTCCAATGAAAAGTCATCCCATCAGGCTCACTCTCTTGGTCAAACAATGTAAACTTCCTTCATGTTCCACCAGTATTCAATGTATCCAATGAACAACAGAAGATAACTTTTTCCAGATAAATGTTTAGGCACTTATTTCCCATGGTGGTGTCCAGGTGACACGTATCCGGGTGAGTAAATGTTTGAAACTACTTTCCTTCAAATAAATATCTCGGAGATTTTACTCATTCCCTGTCAAACTGAAAGATTAGGATAGTCTAAGAACATTTTAAGCAGGTGTCTCACAAGACTGCACCAAATTGTGCCAGGTATTTTGAACATGGGCACAAACTGGTGCAAACAAGCGCACAGTCAAGTGACATACCCGCTTAACTTTCCCCCTGCTGCATAACCACAAAACCAATAGAGAATAGGTAGCAAATGGCTGCTTCAGTGTTCTAAAGGTTAACTGTGTGCTGTATGATGAAATTTCAGTCTCTACAGATTAAGTCACATCTTCATCAGTGTAGTCAGTGGAGTGGTGACAGAAATGCATTGAAATGCAGGTGTACCAACCCCCCAACCTCAATACATGGACACTTAAAAGAGGTGAACAGTGGAAGACTTCATCTTGCCAGGACAACTCCAGCATTTCTGTGAGGAACATGTACTAAGGCCACTCCAACTGAACTTTCTACCTTCTCATTCTACCGCGATTTCAAGACAATAACAAACAAATGTATCCAATTGTTGACGTTTATCTTGCTCTTGATTCACTGAGAGGGAGGTTTATGTGGTGTGGCCTTAATTTCAAGTTTGCCCCACCATCATAATGACTTTATCTTAGCCCAACTGGTAACACCATTGTCTAATTTCTGAAGAAAAATTCCCAATTAAAACCAAAATGATAATAAGTTCATAAGATATCAGCATTATTCATTACACAGAAATAACCAGTCATTATAACCTGAAACAGTGAAGTGGTCCTGACAGATGGATTGTAAGTCTAAATGTTGTCTCATTGTACCAGCATATGAACTTTCTGCACTACAATCATGTTACCCAAGCTTTGACTGTGATGAAGACAGTAAAGGGCCGCTAACATCTAGACTCAAGTTCCTAAGATGGATTCCTGTTCTCCCATACATGTGGTATAATGTAACCAAAGAAGGGTACCCCAGTGCAATGGAACAATGGGTAGAACTGGGCCAAGTGAATGTATATGCTAGCAGAAGCAGACCACGTAACTCCAACAAGACTACCTATCCAGGAGTACTTGAAGCAATGACAGATATGTAACTTTGCAACAATGTCCCAACATAAGTAGTAACAACTACACATGCTCACTTCCTTCTCTTGTTGTCTGCAGTTAATTCTTTGGGCCTAACTGACGCATGCAACCATTATGATTCCCATGTGACACTAGTAATTCACCACTTGGTACTGAGACAAATTGACTTTTAAGATCTGCTACTAGACAAAATTAAACCTTTCTTTTGAGATGCTGATTAATATGCAACTACATGTCATGATGACCTGCACAAATATACATTAAAAACTCTGATCAATATCACCAGCATTGCCCAACAACTTTCAAACATCCATGATGCAGATTCGAAGAGCAGATTTTATCACCACCTAACGGCTCTTACACGGTATTTGATAAAAGGTATCCTCAAAGAATGATGAGTCTGATTCCAAACATATGTCGGAGCCACACTCAAAGATCAAACTATGATGAAATATCAAAGGAACCCCTACTGTCACCAACCAAAACTTCCCAAACTCCTAATCTGAACCATGTGCTCCCCTAGCACTGCACTGGACCAAGGCTACTACATTATACCTCAGATGCAAGAACATGGTTCCAAAATAACTATTAAGTGAACTTCAGAGACATTTTTCCTCCATGCCAACTTGGTATTTGTCTCCATGCATTTTCTTCAGTCTTCACAATGTTCTACACAGTTCTACAGAAATCTAAGGAAATTGACTTCCTGAGAGATGCTTAGGAACCTTTGATACTGCCCATACAAAAAAGTTTAAGTACCATCACCAGTCCTTCACAGGTACATGTACCCCATTAAAGACAACAGCACTTGCTGGAAACCCAGACATAACCCATGGACCAGGCATGCAACATTACAAATAGTCCTTTACCACTAAGTCCCACATTTTCATTCTGCAACTTTGGGTGTGCCCTATGACGGTGCAACATAGATTCAAACTCATCTTTGATGCTCTCTTTGACCAGTTCCAATTTTAGATAAAAAGTCCACAGTTGCCGTTGTAGGGTAGCTCAGCTACCTATGGCTTATCCCTGATAAAATGCCTTAGAGACTAACTTTTGACACACAAATGATCTTCTTTATCAACAACAGCACCACTGGTTTTGAAAAAGACCATATTGTCCCTTTCACTTACCACAAAGACTATTGCATATTCCCGCTCCTCTGTTATGATATCTTGACACAGTCATATTTTTCACATTTCTAGAACATGCACACATATGAAAACAATGAAATGAATAACATGCAAGTACATTACAGCTCACAAAATAACAGAAAAACAAACCAACAGCATGATTAACTTGAAGTCAGACAATAAGTAACTGTGAACTACTTAAACTACTCAGTAAAAATTAGTTTGTTTACCACTACAACACATATCAACACATTTATTCTTCTTGAACAATGAATACTTTAATAACACCAATCATTACTTTCAATATTTACAACTTTATGTAACCACTATTTGTCCTGCTTTACTTTTTTAAACAAAAGTTCATGATAATCTTCTCTAATTCTCTGATCTAATGTTGTTGACTCGTTTAGAAACGTTTAAAAAAATGAGGAAAAAAGCCTTTTTTTTTTGGTGAAACAGACACTACCATTGCCATTCTCGCCTCCTTACATAAATGTTGAGTTAGTGCCAGACACTAGCATATACTTGTATTTTATCTGATATTTGGCAGTCTTTTTACGCGTAGAAATGGATGTTGGCATGATTACGAATTTCCTGAAAAATGTCTTGATCAGTTTTGCGAGTATCACTTCCTTTGATAAAAAAATCTACATTATTTCTGTCTCAGAAAATATTGCAACTTAAACTTGACTTTCCTTTAAAAATAATACTTTAAGATAGCTATGAAGCATCTCCCAACAGCAGCAGTCTCCAGTCCAAGTAGAAAAAAATTCTTTCAAGTCTGTTCCCATCCTGTTCCATCTGCTGTCCAATCTGACAGCTCTAAGCTGTACCCATCCTGACAGCCTAGTGCTGCACAGCTCATTGGACAGCAGTTTAGGCCCATGTCTGTGCTAGAAACCTACAGAGGCAAAGCTCTGTGACAAACAACTCTTGGACAGCAAAACAGTTGTGAACTGAACAGCTCATTCTGGACAGCAAGATGGTCAAGGTCATCATTCCACAAAAGAAAATAGAGCAGCTCTGGTGGGTCGTCCTCTGCAGAACAGTACCTCAGGACAGCAAAGATGTTGGCCTCAGTCTCTGGACACTTGGGCAGCAACTTTGTACAGCATTGTTACACAGCTCTGGCATTGATGCATCCTCTTGTACAGCAAGGCTTGGCGCTTCTGATGTTGATGTCTTGATTTGGACAGCAAACAGGCTCTGCTGTCTTTAGACAGCATTTGGTAACACTACTCTGAATACAGAAGTGTCTACATTTGGCAGCTGTGAAGCCAGCATTTAGACACAGCTACTACATGTAACACTTAATATAGCAGCACAGTCTATTTTTCAGCCACTTTTACACAACCTAATAGGTAAATTTTCCAACACCTGTATGCACAATGTAGCCCGTGGACCAGATCACATCATGTACATTAGTCTGGTCTTACCACAGTAATACAGCTGACAGCTACATACAGGACAGCTGCTGTCTCTGTGGAGGCAGAGGACAGCTTTCTTCAGGTGCTTCTCAGCTGTCAGTTGTCAATCTTCTTCTAACAGTTGATAGGCTTGCTCTGAGACAGACAGCTTAGCTCACTCAGGCATGAGAGAAACGTTGATGTGAGACAGATCCACCATGTGTCTGTGGACCACAAAAATCAGGATTAGGAATTGAATTAGATGTAATATTTAACAAATGTACCTCATATTTTTTAATGACAGTTAAACAGAAATGATACATTGAGTTGCTCTATCAAGATGAATGGTGAAAGCCAACTGTTATACATGTAGTTCTAGTACAATGCTAAACACAAAGGTATACACGGACCGATTTTTAACAACCACTGTCGCCTTCTTCGGAATTGATCTTGATGACCATTCACTTCAGAACGCAAACTCACGAGAACATGTGATCTTATCAAACATATGATCTTGTGATTACATGATGTCAGCGATTGGTCAAATGTGCCAGGAAGTTTATAATGCTCATCATCTCTGTCTTGTGTTAGAATAAAGTTTAGCATTGTATTATGATTACTGTAAATACAGAAATGTTCACGGTGGATTAATGTTCGCGGTTTTTGCGGCGGCCGCTTCACCACGAATTTAAAACAGCCGCGAACATTTTTCCATAACAGTAAGAGACTACAGTGCATGGTGCTACCGCGAAATTAAAATCACAGCGAAAAGTCCATTTTCCCGCTACCGACAAATTAAATCCCTGCAAACTTAAATGCATTTACAGTACTACCAACACAGATAAGCTTCCATGATGATGTCATAGTTCTAAGTTTAACCAGTTTAGATTCACAATTTATTAGGAAGAAACACTACACAGACAAACCTTCCATATCTAGCAGAAGATCCAAATTATAAATCTCACAGGAAATACAAATGAGTTGAACCTACCTGTGGAATTTCCTCTGGAAGTCAGCAGCATGCTCAGGGTGGGCAAACTTGGCGATTGCCTTCTTCTGGGTGCGAAGGAGGTCCATTTTCTACATGAAAATGTCAACAATTATTACCTGATGGGAAGAATTTCAAAAGGACATAAAAACAGCAAAAAAACTTCAATAGTCAGCTTGATATTTGACATGGTAAAACAATTTTAGGCTTGATATTATGCAACAAGCGGATACATTTATCGATTGTGACAAAATATTCATTTCAGCACTAGGGACAGCACTAATTCTCTATTTGCATATTTGGGACAAATTGGCAAAAGAGAATATGTCCCAAATATGCAAATGAGGTTCAAAGTCAAATAACTAATAATCAGTGCGATAGTAGAGCAGAGGTGATTGCTACATTGAAGTGAATTTCCTACAACATGCAATATTGCTAAAGTATAAGAAAAAAACATATACCAAGCCCTAAATAGCATTTTAGAAGAATACATGGGCTAACAACAGTGTGACAGCACTGGACTGACCTCTACAGGACCAACAGACAACAGCATACTCCGTAGCTGGTCTTCAGACGTGGACATGGACAGGTTGTCAATGGCAACCACATGTGATGACATCATGCCCCCCGCAGGCTGCTGGGATACCTGCTGTGCTGCTGCCCTGGTCTGCACCCCTCCCCGTCCGCGCCCCCGTCCCCTGCCTCTTGCTGCTCCAAGAACCACACGCTGGGGGAAAATCATAAGACACTGTCAGTAAAGCCAGCATCAGAATGCTGATGGCTGTCAGTAGAATTTGTTAATAGCCAAAAAGTCACATTGTCATAGAGTTGCCAGTAAGCATATTTTTCAGAAACTACAGTATTAAATTGAAAGGGGCCTGGTGGTTTTGATCACTAACAATTGCACTGTAATCAAGACAACACCTGTTTTATTGCCCACACCATATGACAGTCACATAAAGTCTATCCCTTCAATTGGAGAGATAAAGTTTTCTTACCTTTCTTTTATTCTTTTCAATTTCATAGATTCTTTTCAACACTTATAGCTCTAATAATTTATTTGTCTGCCAATGAGGGAGAAAGTGAGGGTTTTTAAAAGTGTACATGGCTCTGTTTGGGTAAGACTATGTTATTCTAATCTTTAATACATTGCACTTCTAAATTCTATAACAATTTCTTGATTGTATCTGCCAACATTAAGAATTAATAGCCTGAAATCTGACAGACAACTTCCACCGAGTCCCATACCTTAGGATTGTTTCCCTGCTGTCCCTGTGGCTGTTGCTGTCCCATCTGGCTGTCCTCCGACTGCTGTCTGTTAGGCAGCTTGACGATCCTTTTCCGTGGCTGTCCCTGTGGGGAACTGGCCATCTGAGTGGGCTGCTGCTGTAGGCCACCTCCCTGGAAATAAGTTAAAACACGAAAATACAAGAAATGAATGTTGAAAAATACAGAGCTGGAAAATAAAAGGAATGAATTTTTTAGAATACAGTCTTAAACTGTCTTCGCTGTTATTTTATCAAAAGGAAGCACTAATTGTGGCTAAAAATGAAACATTGAATTATCCCTTCTGTCACAATTCCAATATGTGAATGCTGTTGAACAAAGACGATGATGTTATCATAATGGCATTCCCCCCAAATTCAAGTAATGCTAGCTCACATTTATCCGCTAGTAACCTTTACCTGTTATTTTCAGAAACAGGATGTTAAGAGTTATTGAGTCTATGACGGTGGCTTCAAATTGCATTATTTTGAAAATACAAGTTGTGTTTTGCGATTTGAAACCACCATCTGTCAACTCAATATCCCTAAATGTCCTGTTTTTTTAAACAATGGATATAGGCTACCACATGGATAAAAGTGAAGTAGCATTACAGTGGTTAAGTGTACGTGTAGGAAAAAGTCTTCTAAAACAGCAACTGTGCAACGAAACTGAAATATACTGTAAAAGAGATACAATCTGTGTAACAGGGTGCTGTCATGACATCTAGCAGGCAACACAGGTACTAAAGATACATGTAACTTTCAAAGCTTTGACGGTGAGATCGCAACATTACATTTTCTGTCACATAGACCTGTGGACCCTGTACAACTGTTAAAGGGATCCATTCTGTGTTACAGGGTACTACCATGACATCTGGCAGACAACACAGGTACTACAGATACATGTTATTATTGACTGTGAGAATACCACATTGCATCTACTGTCACACAGACCTGTGGACCCTGCACAACTCGCATTTTGACATGCGGCTGGTCCCCATTAGCACCCACGTCAAACGTCTGTACTGGCTGCTGACTGGTCACTGTTCGGATGGGCTGTCCTCTCCCAATAACTGTCTAAACACCAAAAAACAATGCACAACTTTAAAAGCATGGCAACTGAATACCTAGTCAAGTCTCATTACTATCAGTTTCTACAGACATGACTGGATGCTGTCTGCAACCATTTTAAAAGCTATATATCTGTGTAATAACCATTGTAATCAGAAGGTGGGCTTGTTTGCTTTGGTGTGCATCTACAGTTATGTGAACATTACAGAGTTGCAGGATGTAAGGTAGAAGTGGTGTAATAGGATACTTGGAGTATTGGAGGCAGGCTTCTTACCTGTGGTGGCTGATGCTGTCCTGCCAATGTCACCATTCTCTGTGCATTTGGCTGGTTCTGTTGACCACCACTCATTTGCATGTTGGCCTTCCCCCTCCCCAGCCCTAGCCTCTGTTTGACATGCAGCCTGGCAGGAGCAGATTGCACTTGTTGTTCTTGCGGCTTCATCGGGCTGACCTGCCCATTGGCTGTGCGATTCTGCCCAAGCTGCATCCTCTGTGGTATGTTTTGAGCTCTGGGCTGGAAAGTCTTAGCCTGGGGTACAGGCTGGAGCGCGCTCTGTGGCCCCGGCATCCGAGGTCGTCCTTGCGGCACACGTTTCGCGAACCCTTGTACCTTCTGTAGGTTCTGTCTGGGGGTGTTCATCCTGGGCTGCATGTGCGGTGGCTGGTGTGGGAGTCCTGCCTGCTGTTGGACAGGGATTCTCTGTGGCGGGGGAGGCTGCGTTCTCATCACACCGGGGTTAAACTCCTGAGTTTGCTGCGGCTGTGCTCCAAAGTCTTGGGCTGGTTGTCCGCCCTGGTTTTCCTCCTGATTTGCAGCAGCTTTTTGGGCAGCAACTCTTTTCATTAATTCCTGTGATGTGAATAAGACATAGATCTGGCATTCAACACTAGGGTAAAATAAGACTTCAGTTCATCAACCGTGAATAGCTTTGTAAGGATGGCAGGTAACTGAATAACAAAGCTCTTTGTACAAACTTGGACCGGGGCCAGCAGGAACAAACACACAGTGATACAAACTAACAGACTGAAAATGGAGGTAAAAACCCACGGCTTTTCTGCTCCCAGCCAGCTGCTGTCGCCGAAGTTCCTTTCGCCGCTGGATCTCTTCTCGGAGGCGCTTCTGCTCCGCTATCTTAGCTCGTAATTTGCGAGTCTCCTCATCTTCCTCTCCAGTTGGCTGATCTGGCTGCTGCTGAGAAACTGGTGGACCTAACCTCTTCTGCACCTTCATCTTTACATGTGCACAGAGATGGTTACTTAGAGAAAGAATCCACTAACTCCTATCATTACAGCTATACTGCTACGTCAAGAGCAGTCCATTTGACTGCTTCATGTATTGCCTCTTTTTCAAATATTTTGTGTCAGATAAAATTCAGGGATGAATGCACATGTTCACCGATGCTGATGTGTGCAATTTCGATGCAATAAACACGGACATGGGAAAAGTTTTTCTCAAAGCCACCCATGTGGGGATTCAGTAGAGATTAAAAATATAGTTCAGCTTCATTTCTTTTTAAACTAAAATGTCTTCCGGAAAAAAATGTTACAAAAACTGAATCAAAGACAGGAGTGAAAAATAGGGGTGTACCTTCTTCTTCCTCATTGCTGCAGGTTGCTGCGGAGGGAGTTCTCCCACTTGTGGGATTTCCCTCAGGTTAGGCCGTGCCGCCATTGGCTGCTGCTCCCCCTGGGGAAAGGCTCGGGGAGAGTGCTGTTCGCGCTGGGCAGGTTTCTGGGTGACCTGAGGTCGTGGTGCAGGAGCCTGCATCGGCAACCGTTGCTGGTTGCCAGGTGGGTTACCATGACGATACTGCTGAGGGGAGGGTTGCCTGGGGGGAGGGGACTGCATGCGTGGTCTCGGCTGGTTCAACTGTGAAGGTCGCTGCTGGAAACCAGCTGGCCTTGCAGGGGGGTTGAAAGGTCGGGGAGGATTGTGGGACTGGGGAGGAGCATTGTGGGACTGAAGAGGAGCACTTTGGGACTGGTGAGGAGCATTGTGGGTATGAGTAGGAATGTGTGAAGGCTGTTGAGAGAAGGCGGTGTAAGATTGGTGCTGAGAGTGGGGTGGGGGGTTAGAGTGCTGAAAGTGCT